>NW_005871288.1:239007-303630 GCF_000147115.1 Myotis lucifugus
CAGAGCTGGGGTCCCACAGTGGGACCCCAAGCCTGGCACATGAGCGGCGCTGGGACCCCCAGGTCTTGCTGTGTGAAGCGGCACCAGGCCCTGCCTTCGTGCCATGCACACAGCATCAAGTCCCCGTCCACTCGAAAGGGCCCACGGCGCACGCAGCCTCCTGGTGATGGATTGTAGGATTGTGATGGCATGAGGACATCACAGCATGAGGGCGTGACTACCATCTAGGCTATTATTAGTATAGATTTTTCTATTTTAGTGTTCCCTATAGTGGTATTACAGCTTTGCATGAGATAGGTGCCTAGTAAAAATTATTGAATGACTAAATAACGCCTTTGTGGATAAAATATGAGCCACAGGGCCTTTCCCACAAGTTGTTTAAGTTATTAATAGTTAAGTATTTATTCCTCTATTCATTCCATATATATTGAGTGAGTACCAGTTTGTACCAGGCCACCCCACCATCACCAATTCGTAATTCTTTTACCAAAGCCATTAGAATTTGTTTTTATTTTGTTTTGCTTTTCATTCATGCTGTGATTCCATGGAGAGATCAGTTTGTGGGTCTGGTCAGTGCGAATTTGTTAGAAACCGCCACAAATGCAGTCCTAATCTTGGCTGCGCAAAAGGAAAGAGAAAAAAATGAAAAAGTGTCTCCCCAAGGTGTTATCACATGATCCCCAAAGGCATGAGAAAACAGGGGTGGGGATAACCCAAGACAACTCACAGCCAGGGAACCCCTCCCAGTGTACAGCTCCTTGACTCTGTGCTCGATTATCTTTGCTTTTGATTCTTTGAATTCGCTCTGTGCAAAGTGCAGAACTTAGCCCAGGAGAACTGTTTAATAAACTAACTTTCCAAAGGGTCAGTACATGAGCAGTAGGCCCTAAAAGACACATTAAGAGACATGCATTTCATTTCATTTTAAAATGGACACTTTCTTGGGTGCGGGGGGTATTTTTAAGATGTAATGAAATCTTATAAAAATATTCTCATTAGTAAGGTAAAAATTATATAGGTACATACTAACTTAATCATAAATTTACTAAGTTAAAAACTAATACAAAGTATCCAGGATGCTTTTATCTTTGATGTAGCAGGTAAGAAACAAAAGGAAATATATTTATATATTGCCAAGGTATCACTTTTATTAATTTATTTTTCCATTTTTGACAGCAGGGTAACTTTGAACCTCCTCAGCTGCTCAGAGTCTTATTTGGTTCTTTATTTGATCTGCTATCTAATCTAAATAAACAGATTAACTTGTATTTCAGAGAAGAGGAGAAGGGGAAATAGTAGAGAGGATAATTCAAAAGTAAGCTTTAAATATACAAATGGTACAGTTCCTTTATGAAAAATTTCCTTTTGGAGCCTTGTTACAGGTACTTAGAGTCCAATACAATAAGTTTCTAACTGCTATGTATGTGATCAACTCACTGATTTGTTGTATCTTTAACAATAATTCTAGATGCCCAACTGAACCCACTGTAGGCTGGATTTCTATTTAACAAACTCTACCTCTTTGATATAGACAACTAGAAACCTAATTCTAAATGGTGTTTCTTTACTTTGAAGTTCTTATATTTTCAAGTTATCAGGTTTTATTAGTGAAAGATAAATGCCATTATATAATGGTAATTTTTGTGAAATATGAATATTCAAGAGAAAAAAAGAAATGTATGAATGAATGATAGTCAAAGCCTCAAGTAGAAAAGAATTCATGAATTTAATATTCTAGATTTAGAGATAAGTAACACATGACTAGCATGTTTAAGAAAAAAGGTGGACTCTTATCCTTTGAGACAGCATGGAGGGACCTGGAAAATATTAAGCTAAGCAAAATAGCCAGTCAGAGAAGGACAAGTATCACATGATCTCACTCATATGTGGAATCTAATGAACAAAATAAACTGATGAACAAAATAGATACAGAGACATAGAAGCATGGAACAGACTGAACTCATGCCTCTCAGAGGGAAGATGGGGTGGGGCGGGAAGAGATTAATCAAACAATTTATATACATATATGTATAACCCATAAACACAGACAATGGTTTGGTGAATGGTTTGGGGAGGGAGCGGAAGCAGGGTGGAGGGGGTTAATGGGTGAAAAAGGGGGATATCTGTAATACTTGCAACAATAAAGATAAATCAATAAAAAAGAAAAAAGGTTGATAAATCCCACCAGTCAATGCTACAGGGGGGAAAAAAAAAAGTTAGAACTTAAAAAAAAAAAAAAGAAAGAAAGAAAAAAAAAAGAAAAGGAAATAATTATAAAATGAACAAAATTGATTATTTGGCAAATTTGTTATCACATCCTTCATTTAAATTGCAAAACTTGCATATTTTTTCTTTCAGGAATAAAAATATCAGACCTAGTTAGCTATTAATTACCGGAAAAATCTTAATACTTCATGAGACAAGCTGAAAAAGAATGTGTTGCAATAAAAAATGTGCTTATGAAACAATAGCTTTTTCCCTCCCACCTCCTGGTCCCTGCTCCATAAGTCACATCTGCTTTTCTTACTAAAAGCAATACGCCTGTGAAACAGAGGAGCTTATGCAGCTGAGGAGGAAAAGTGCATTCCTTTTTGTCTGGTGCAGCATCAACCAACCTGTCAGCCACATTCCAAATGCAGAATCTTTATTTTGCATGATGATTCTAGGAGGCAGAAAGCACAGCTTGGCTGACTGATCCCAGGTGGAGTTTGAAGTGCTGACAGCAAGGGAACTAATGTTTAGATTTATAAACTGAGTGAAGTTGATGTGGAAATCATTGCAAATGAATACATATAGAGCCTTGCATTATCATTTTTATCAACTCATTTTGCTCACTATAACCCTATGTAATTACTTGCGATGAATGTGAGTTCTACCTACAGCAGACATATGTACCTACAACTGCCACATATGTATGAAATATGTAGCCTCTTCAAGGGAAAGAAACACACCAATTTATTCAGCATACAGATTGCAAATACAAAAAGGCAAGCCTGCATCCTATGTAATAGGGGAGGAAGAGTCTGTGGCTTGTATAATTCATATCCTTAAATGAGTCAGAGTATTCATACCCAGGAGTGAAGAAAAAACAACAACAGTATTTTATAGCTGCATTATATAAATGTTAAAATGTATATATTTTATATACTAAAAAGTAAGATAAATAAAAGCTAAGTCAAAGAAAAAATAGGTTGTTGGTACAGCACTCTATCTTTCATATTGACTGGAGTATATGTAACTGAGCTATTGAAATCACATTGGCATAATTACTAAAAGTGGATACATTTGAGCAAAAATATGTATTTACTAATATCAATAGGTTTATCTATTAATGGCTATCAGTCTTACCTCTCATTTAGATCTTTTGCTTCCATAAATTTATATATAATTTATGCTTACAAAATTTTATGAGTAGATTTTTTTTTACCCCTGGATAAAGCCACTGGTGACCAGATTTCACTAACAGCCTTTTGGTTGTGAGAACAGAATCCAGCCAGGGAGGACAACGCCACTCAGATGTCATTTGGATCTCTGCCATTCACATTGGGCCCATTTATCTTGTTTGCCCTTGGCAACTGCTGGTTTGGAATGTCATGGCCAGAGTGCATGATGGCATGTAGACTGCAGTTAGAGGCAGATGCTAAGCACCCCTAACTTTGCTGAAAAGTCTGCTTTAGGTGGTTTGAAAGCACATCCAAGGGCACATTTTTGCACTATCATCATAAAATACATGCATGTGTGAAAAATCACTTCTTCCTCCTAATGCATGGAAATATTAAACAGTAACAATAACATTTCCAATAGAACATTCCATACCTCAGCTAGAATGACATGAGGTTTTATAGGTAGATAACACTTTATATATGAAGTACATATGCATTTTCCTGGCACATTATCAAAGAATCTCAATAATTCATGAAAGGTATAAAAGAAATGTATAGCCCTTCCTATCCTCTAATTAATTAAAACCAAATGCAAGTACATGCTGTTTCTTGAGGTATCACTTGGGTTGTTTTGTGTGTGGGTTTTTTTAAACTTTGTTTATAAGCACTATTATTCTATAGTTCAAATATAATAAATTTCATAAAAATTTGTATGTACTAAGAAATTGTAATTATCAATAATGTATTAATATAAATAACAGGAATCATTTATTTAAAAATGAAACAATAATTAATATTCACTTTCAGGATAATGAAAATATTTTATAATTTCTCTTTATCAGTCTCTTTCTTCTTTAGAAGTCTTTCTTCGTTTTCAAACTATAAAATCCTACTGGATTTCATGCTATTGTTTCAAAAGAAGATAATGTGATATCTTAAAGGTTTTTTACATTTTGAAAAACCAAGTCCAACATTTATGTTAGCCAATTAAATCTGGAACTAGACCAAAATTTGGAATGCTTTCCATACACACACACACACACACACACACACACACACACACACACACACACAAAATGATTCAATGGGTCATCACTAGGTTCTTTTGGATTCCACAGAGATGTGACTAAGACACATTAGGGATGCAGTAGTGACATGAAGTGGATAAAAGCACTGCTAGCCTGAGAGGCAAGACATCATGATGCTTCTCCAAGTTTATTTATGAACGTGACTTTGGACAGTCATTAAACTTCCAGAGTCTTGGTTGGCCTTATATAAACCTGTTAAAAGTAGAATCTTTCTTCAAAAGATTATGCCAACATTTAAATAAAATACTATATAATTATGAAAGCATTGGTATCTTTAAACAACTTAGACTAGTTCTCAATCAAGAGTCTGTGTAATACATCAGAAAGAGTGTATGCACCCCTATGTTTATAGAGCGCTATTTATAATAGCTAAGATCTGGAAACAGCCCAAGTGCCCACTAGTAGATGAGTGGATAAAAAAGAAGTGGTACCTTTACACAATGGAATTCCATGCAGCTGTGAAAAAGAAAGATCTCTTACACTTTGAGACAGCATGGAGGGACCTGGAGAGTATTATGCTAAGCAAAATAAGCCAGTCAGAGAAAGATGAGTATGATATGATCTCACTCAAATGTGGAATCTAATGAACAAAATAAACTGATGAACAAAATTGATCCAGAGACACAGAAGCATGGAACAGACTGAGGAATCTCAGAGGGAAGATGGGAGGGGGAAGCAGAAAGAGATTAACCAAAAAACTTATGTGCATATATGCATAACTCATGGATACAAACAATAGTGCAGTGAAGGCCTGAGGGGGATGAATGGAAAGGAAGGAGACATCTGTAATACTTTCTTTTAAAAAAATATTTTTATTGATTTCAGAGAGGAAGGGGGAGGGAGAGAAAAATAGAAACATCAATGATGAGAGAGAATCATTGATTGGCTGCTTCCTGCATGTCTTGGGTACTGGGGATCGAGCCTGCAATCCTGGCATGTGCCCTGACCAGGAATCAAACTATGACCTCTTGGTTCATAGATCTCCGCTCAACTGCTGAGCCACACCGGCCAGGCTGTAATACTTTCAATATTAAAGATAAATTTTAGAAAGAGAGTCTGCGTAATAAACCAATGGTGATCTATTATTTCACATCATTAAATATACGCTGTGCATAAGTTAAGCATTAATACAAATACACACTATAAAATTGTGGGTATACTGTTTCTTCTATAAGGGGAGAAAAAGAACTTAAATTAGTAGATTTAAACTTTAAAATTTAGATTATAGGCCTAAATTTTTAAATTACACATCACTACTTCAAATTAGCTCTTGCCTTTTATCTTTGCACAAAACATTTTTGTATGCATATATATGTATTCATATATGTGTGAATATATATGTGCATATAATTTTATTTTAAATAAAGAAAAATATTAATCAAGGCTATTGAGATATAATTCTCCATTGAGACATAAATCACATTTACAAAAAAGCTCTTAGAAATCTATGGGGTTCACGTGCACTATTTTGGAATACACCATGTTTAAATTTCTCCAGAAAATTTTGCCCAGAATCCAACAGATATGAATATTTGCTATATTTTTTATTCTGAGCCAAAAGTAAACACCAAGTTTTTTACCTGCTTTGTGTTTGGTCATGTAGATACTGTGAAACTTGATTGTTCTATTTTACAAATAGCAATAAACATGAACATATTCCTGAGAGATATTACATTGCTAACTTTACAGTCAAAATCTCTTTGTGAGTTGACCAAGTAGATTACAAAATAGTAAATCCTGGGCCTCTGGATTAACCACCAATGTAGATAGCACATCCGCAGGAGCCAGGGTGTTTCAGTGCTGCTGCGGAGGGGCCAGGTGGAAGGAAGCAGAGATTACGACTGTAAAAGGCTTGTAAAACATGGTTCCTGCCTCCAAGGGCTTGCAATCAGGTTGGGTGAATGAAACAGATTAGTATGATGAGCTGTGTCAGCAGAAGCAGGCAGCATATGCCAGGGACGCTCAGCAGAAGGAGAAATGATTTGCTTGTGCAGAGAATGGGACCCACTTTGCTGAGGAGACAGTGTTAGAGGCACGTTCTGGTGGAGGGAAGGGTTCAGAATGAAAGAGCTGAGGACTGTGTGGTGGGTGGAGAGGAGCATGAACAGGAAAGGAATATGAGAAAAAGGTGAAGCAAGTTGTTCAAAGACAGACAGACATTGGCTTCTAGTATTATCTCCATTGTGAAACATGTTGGCGATTTCCTTTTCCCTGGTTGTACCAGTCAAACAGCTCTGTTTCTCTTCTTCTAGTACCAGAGTAGAACCTACTCTGTGTTTGGTTACAGGGCAATAGATTAATACTCAAGCCAGAAGCCAGAATGTCTCCTTAACACTTTCCTCATCTTTGCCTTCTTCCCACATATGATCAATCACCATGTCCTGCTGATTTCAGCTTCTATAACTTTCTCAAATTTACCCGGTTTTCTTCATTACCCTCATTCACCACCCCAGGCCAAGTCCCTTCCTCTCTCAGCATAATATAACTCTTAAGAGGCCTCCCCACTCCTAACAATTGCACCCCTTTAATATAGTCTCCATAGAGCTACCAGATAATAGATTTAAAACATTAATTTGATCAAGTCATTCTGCTGATCTTGGTGGGGTGGGGGTGGGGGGCAGCCAAAATATTTCATTTGTCTTTGAAATTCTACCTGGTCTAACTTCTGCCTACCTTTTTAGGCTACCTTCTCAAAATCCTCTCACCCCTCACTCCCACAGCTCTTAGGGCTTTGGGTAATTTCCTCAGCTGAGAATGTTCCTTCCACCTTGGGCCTCTCTAACCTGGATCCCCAGCCTGCATCCTGCAGGTCTCATCTGAGTGTCCTTTCTCTCAGGAAGGCTTCCTGTTCTCCACTCCCTGTACCTATAGATTTGGGTGGTCCCCCATCACTCTGTCTAAAATAACATAGCACTTCTTCCTTTCTCATGAAGCTAATCACAGTTAGTTATTACCTAGATCAGTGATGGCGAACCTATGACACACATGTCAGAGGTGACACGCGAACTCATTTTTTTGGTTGATTTTTCTTTTTTAAATGGCATTTAAATATATAAAATAAATATCAAAAATATAAGTCTTTGTTTTACTATGGTTGCAAATATCAAAAAATTTCTATAATTTCTATAATTTCTGTAGAAATTATAATTTCTATAATTTCTACACGGCACCAGAGTTAAGTTAGGGTTTTTCAAAATGCTGACACGCCGAACTCAAAAGGTTCACCATCACTGGCCTAGATCTTGCCTGTTTTGTTCATTGCTATGTCCCCAGTAGTTACTGCAGTGTCCATTCCATATTGAGCACTTAATAAATATAAATTGATTAAATGAATGAAAAACCTAATTGAAATACTGATGTTTTAAACTCATGGCTAGAGTATTTGCAGGTTGCATTAAATATGCTTGTATATTTCTTAATTGCTACTTTTTACAGAAATTAATTATTCAATATAAATACTAAAGTGGTGCTTAATGGTTGGAATTAATTTCTAAATAAACTAGAAACATTCAGTTAAAAAGCTTTGGGATTATTGGGAGTTGGAAGTAGAAGATGGGAATTACCTTCACTTGGGCTTGAAGATCAACTGGAAATGTACAATATAGGGAAGCAGAGCTCTTCTCTGGGGAAAATATTCAAATACTAGGATAGAAAAGGCATTTCTTTGGAGTAAAAGGAGGCACCATAGTTTATAAAAGGTAAATTAGAGAGACTGTTAACAAAAAACTAGGGAAACAGATTAGAAATGGTGCATGTGTGGTCAGGATTAGAAGTCAGTTTCCACTTGTTTTATCTTTAAAAAAAAATTGATAATTGGCACTAACTTGGCCTATAAGCCAGCATTTCTTCTCCCACCTGCATCTTAGAAAAACTTTTCCACAGTGCACCAGAAGGCAAGCACAGACTGTTCACAACATCCATGTTCAGAGTAACAAAACAAAACAAAAAATACTGAAAACAACCTGAATTTTCAACAGGAGAATGGATAAACGTATTGTGGTGTATTCAAACAATGGAATATCACACATCTGTAAAATGAATGGAACTATAGCTACTGTTGTCAAATAGGATTAATTTCAGAAACATAATAAGTGAGAAAAGCAAGTTTCAGCAATATATGTAACACAGTAACATTTTAAATATTCAAATCAAAAGAAAAATAATGCATTGCTTATATATGTATACATATGCAGGAGAAAAGGAAGAGTCTGATTTTTAAAATTAGGTTAGTATTACTCTGCCATAAAAAGGAAGAAAATTTTACCCTTTGTGACAGCATGGATGGACCTGGAGAACATTATGCTAAGTGAAATAAGCCAGCCAGGGAAAGAGAAGTGCTGTATGATTTCACACATATGTGGCATTTAATGAACAAACTGAACTACCAAGCAAAATAGAGACAGATTCATAGATAGAGAGCAGGCAGACAGCTCTGGTGGTGGTGGTGGTGGTGGTGGTTGTGGGTGTTGATGGGGGTGGAGGAAATGAGCAAAAAAGAAAAAAAGAGAGAACTCATGGTCATGGACAACAGTGTGGTGATGGGGTGGGTAGGAGAGGGCATAGAGGGGCTAAATGATGATGGAAAAAATAAAACAAAATATGAAAAAATAAAATTAGGTTAGTGTTATTATCTGAGTGGTTACATGGGATTTAGAAGAAGTAAGAAGCTTGTTCAAGCAATACTGGTATTATCCCATACCTTAACTTGGATGGTCAGGTCACAGACATCCATTTCATTATTATGCTCCTTAATTTATCCATATCACATATATTCTCTCAAATGTATCAAATAGATCACACTTTTAAAATAAGGGTAAATATCAAGTAATTCCAATGTATAAAGCTTAGACCCAAAGTCTCTCTCATAAAATATATGAAAAACAAAAGCAAATCTCAAAATGGTAGAGTACAGGATGGTCAGTTTAAGATAGTAGATAAAACGGCTACATAAATTGCAGGTGCTACGTGCATTGAAGTAGTAGTATTTATCATGATCATTCAATGATATTCATAAATGAATGCAACTTTTGTCCCCCTACAATGCAAGGCAAAAATATAAATGGGATTCAAAAAAATGAAAAAAACTTAGAACTCACTGATCAATGACATGTCTTTGAAGGACACTGGTTTGTTGGTATTACAGCCCTAACTCCTAAGACAGACATCACCCATTAGCATGGCAGTCTGTAGACAGGAACTGGGCAAGGGCTGGAATGACCACAACTACTGAGGATGTGGGACTTGGTCTTGAGCAAAGTGGAGCTTATAATAGAGCCTCGTACATAATAACTCAGAAAATATTTACTGAATGAAGGTTAAAAGCTGGAAGTTCCAACTCTGCTTTCTGCAGCGCCTCGATGCAGCAGAGGCAGCTTCTAATAGGCAGTGTCCACCTGTGTGCAGTATAAACCTTACTCTGGAAAGCTGACTCCGTGACCGGTTCGACTCCGTGTTCGAAATTTCCTTCAAACCTCACTCCCAGGCACCAAGGGCAGCACAGGAATGAGAAATATTTTCCTCCAGCCTGAGTACCCCCCACCCCCAAAAGGAGGAAACATGGAGCATGCTTCCCTCCTCTCCTCAAAAAGCAGGAGGAGAGGTGTGGTCATAGATATCTCTGCAGATTGTCCCCTAACTAGTACCTTTTTAAAAATTCTCACCTGAGGACATGCTTTTATTGACTTTTGAGAGAAAGAGAGAGGAAGGGAGATAAAGAGAGAAGAGAGAGAAACATCAATGAGAGAGTGAAACATCTATTGCCTCCTGCACAAGCCCTCGCTGGGGTATGTGCCCAGACAAGGAATTGAACCTGCGATCTTTGAGTGTACAGGATGCTGGTCCAGCCAGAGCCTAACTAGTATTTTTTAACTGTGGTATACTATGTGTAACAAAATTGACCACTTTAACTACTGAGTGCCGTTACCATTATTCATTTTGGAACTTTTTTCATATTCCCAAACTGAACCTCTGTACCCATTAAGCAGTGATTCTCCATTTCCTCCTCCTCCCAGCACCTGGCATCACCATTCTACTCTCTACCTCTATGAATCTGACTATTCTAGATACCTCATAAATAAAATTATACAATATTTGTCCTTTTGTGACTGGCTTAATGTCCTCAAGATTCATCCATGTTATAGCATGTGTCAGAATTCCTTCATTTTTAAGGCTGAATAATATTCTATTGTATGTATATGCCACATTTTGTTTATCCATTCACCCATCGATGGACACTTGGGTTGCCTAGACCTTTTGGCTATTGTGAATAATGCTGCTATGAACATGGATGTATATTAGGGTAAATGTCTGAGTCCCTGCTTTCAATTATTTTGGGTATATACCTAAAAGTGGAATTGATGGATGGTATGGTAATTCTATTTTTAATTTTTTGTGGAGCGATCATACTGTTTTTCATAGTGGCTTTTTTTTTACACTCCCACCAATATTGTACATGGGCTACAATTTCTCCAGTCCTTGCTAATTAGCACTTGCCATTTTCTGGTATGTTTTTAGTAGTCACTCTAGTTAGTCATCCTAATAGGTGTGAAGATCACTAACTAGTATATTGTAACGTTTCCCTATCAGAACCGTCTCCCTTCCTGTAAACCACATCAATCATGCATGTATGCTTCAGTTAACCCCCATCCCTGCCTTTTCATCTTGATTAATCATTAGCCCTTCACAAGATAACACATGAGCTACCTACTGGAACAAGTCATAGCCTTCTCAACGAAAACATCACATTAAAACTTTAATATGAGCTGTCATTAAACTCAACACAGAAGTAGGTAAAGTGAGACAGTTTAAAAACCACAATATTTTTTAAAAAGAAACTGTTGATTAGAAGATGCATATACTTTAGGTGATGTTCAGGGTGTAATAGAGTCTAATGATTATGTTTATCAAGTCACTTAAGATTTTATTGTCTTTCCCAAGTAAAATAGCTACAAATCTTGAATGAATTACTAGACATTGGCAATTTTTTTTTGCCGATTATCATGCACTCTTCTCAATTCTCCCTGCAAACCAGCATATTACAAAATCATACACAGAGATGAGCAAGAAGCTTGTCCTTCAATGCTTTCTATCATAAATAATAATAATAATCATTATCACCCAGAACCATGCAGCTGGTTCTTTCTGGAGAAATACTTAGGATGCTAGCACTTAAAGCTTCAAATTAATAACACCATAGAAGGGAAGAGTAGAATAATGTCAGAGACATTAACCAGCAACACTGCAATAAGGGGTTTATAGCGTTATAGTCACCTGTCTGGCATTTATGAGATGTGGGATATTCTTTAACTGCTCTGCTGAAATGTTTTTGATGAGCATGGCATTTAATTAGATGGACTTTTATTGCTTGCTCAGAGTATGTGCTCCTTACCATGAATGTAATAACTGATAAGTTGAAAGAATTAATTTTGTAGCACAGATTATTATCTCATTACACCATATGTTAATGTAATGGAGGCTTTGTCAGATCTCAAGTTTTGTCATTTATCTGCAAAATCTCACTCTGGGCAAGTGTTGGGTTGGATTCCATCAACAATAAATGTGATGACTTCATACTTCCATGCGCTGACATATTTAAAGAAAGCTAAGCTCTTTAACTGTATATGGCTAGCTCCCTGTACTTATGCTTTGGTAGGCCCAACAAGTGTTTAAAAACATAGAACAGGGCTTTCCACACGAGGCGACACCATGAAGGAATGGGTCTGAGAGGACTGCCATCGCTGTGATAATTGTACATCAGCAGTTCCATTCAAATAGAAAAAATAGTTCTCATTAAGTACATCATTAGGTGTTCTTGATGGCGTTAAAGTAGCTACTTGGGTTCCACAGTATGAAGGTATAAAAATTAAAAGCCATGGAATTTGCCTGTCAAGTGGCCCCTAGTACATACCCCTGAGTTACTAGGCATTTCAGCCTCAGGAAACCAACCTTGGTTCACCTTAAAGTCTTGAAACTGACAGGGCTCCATCAGATATTATATTCCCTGACTGTACTTCTGTGATGCTGATTGACAGCCTCTACCCTCTTGCTCCTCAGCTCCAGCGGCCTGGCTGGCTGTTTTGTCAGCTGCTCCCTGCCTGGGCCTGGCGGCCAGCCTGTCAGGACTGGAGGCTTCACACCACAGGAGCCCGCCCCGCCTTGCTCAGGCTGCCACTCTGCCTCCAGGCCTGGGGAGACCTTTCCAATCTGCAAATAACACTGGAGAATTCAAACTAATCCATTCAGCTTTCCCTGAGGCAAAGGGAAGAAAAGGTTCTTAAAAGGAAAAGGATTAAGAGGGGAAGTGAGCAAAGGCTTGCCTGGTGTCTCCACTGAGGGAATCAGAAGGAGCACAGTCAATTGAATAAATGGTTCACCTAATGGTGGGGGAAGGCAGGGCAGGGGAAAAGCTCTGTGTTGTGGCTTTTGACTCTTGTAAAGTCACTTATAGAATCATATAATAGTAACAAGTTCCAAGGAGTCAAAAAGTGAGAACATTCTTTACTCCTTCACATCCTATTGCTTATAAGTTTCTCTTTTTTCTTTTGAAAGTGCACTTTTCCATGTTAGACACAATCCTTCACTCTGTGTGTGTACACACACACACACACACACACACACACACACAGATGTATCTCATTGTTTACCCATTTTGAGATTGAAATAGTTAAGGTAAAAGGTTACCTTAAAACAAGAATGGGAGCTGGGAAGACATATATGATTTTGATAAAGATCAAGTACTGTTAGATTCCATCATGAAAGAGCTCTGTATATCCAAACTGGGACTTCATTTACCAAAATGTTGTTGAAAAAATATTAGCGACTATTTTGGCATTCTTTGTGTTTGCCCTTTTTGATATTAACTTGGGTTTTGTTTAAAGTTCTTTAGGTTATTTTATCTGGACTTCCCAAGCCCGCCCTCCTCCTTATGAATGATATCTGCTTGGAAATTAGGTGTCCCAGTGCAATTGCTTGCTAATTGTAATTTAATTTGAATCTCCCTTAAGAAAGCATTTTCTTTAGGAGGGAGGAAATCTTCAAGAAAAAAATACTGTCAGGTCTCGATTTGTATAAGTAACCCCTTGCTCTTGGCGGGTCATTAGATCGCATGAGTTTGTAATGCAATCAGAGTCAGCATTCTGCTCTTAAGGGCTGCTCAGTAATTTGCTTGTTAATATATTAGCACACAGCATTGATCAAATGGCTAATCCAATCACATGCTTGCTATTGATCTCTTATTGATTAACCAATCTGGTGATCACTTTTGTTGAGTTCAGTCAATAGCAGATGCCAAGTAGCCTTTCACACACCTAATTAGCTTAGGAAATAAACCAAACATTTTGCTTGGCCCTGAAGGCAAAGATCAATGGAAAGCTTTGGTGCTGCATTCAGATGATTTTTTTCATCAACTTTTCTTTCTCTCTTCTGCAGCCACTCAAGTTCACATTAACACTCTCCCTCCGGTTTGAAGACATCTGAAAAGCAGCTGCCATGTCTGAGACCCTGAAGCAGCTGTAAGCCATAAATCACAAGGGTGAGGGATTCTGGGTTGCACATTGGCATGTGGTCTGTCAGTCTAGAAAAATAGAGACATAAAAGAGCCAAAGGTCAGGGGTATGTAGAGTTTAGAAGCCTGAACTTGTGCTATATTTCATGCAAAGAAACCTTGGCATTGGGGGTTCTTTCCAAATGCTCTTTAACTTTACCTTGCTGATATGGCACTTGATTAGGTCTTGACTCATCTGAATGGGCTGATTCTGGCTTTCTGCTATCCACCTACTACTATTAATTTGGTCATGCGCCTACGTGCCATCATCCAGAAGACCAGTCCCTCCAAAGGATATTAGGCTAAAAAACAACTTTCCATTTGCATCAAAAAGTCTGACCCCTCTGAAACAATTTATACTACCTTGAACTTTAAAGTCTGACCCTTCTGAAAGCAATATTTGAGATGATTTGGCCGAGCCTTGTCATATAACTTTAAAGAAGTATCTACTCTCATGGATCCAACCCTACTCCCACTCTTCCTACTCCCCAGGCTGGACCTCATCATAGAGACATTTATCCAGGGGCCTGATTTGTATAAGTAACCCCTTGAGTAATAACAAACCTGTTTGTTGATTCAGAACAGGAAAGTGAGTAGAATAATTTTCCTGGAAACTACTGACAGCTACACAGTTATTTCCCAGAGCAATATATGGTAATGACTTTCAGTGATGGGAAGTTCCAAGTTCCAAAGCACAGCACAAGCTGATGGAATGTGACCAATATCTCTTGGCAAAGTGAAATTTAGAACTGAAGCATGATCCTAAAATCAATCCCAGAATGTTCCTTCCTAAATTGCCATTTTTAGAACAGAGAATTCACCAAATGTCTTTCAATTTAAAAAGAAAAGCAAATTTTTAGAAACCACAGTTGGCTTATATGCTCATTGTAAATTTTCCTGAGGATTTAGGAGAAAAATAGATTTAATGCCAAAAAGCAGTCAATCAATCAGTCAATGAATCAAAGAAACCCACATATGTTAGGGCAGACTAGCCATTCTTGTTCTTATTTATCAGGGCATATGGACACAAATAGTCAATCTCTCCTTAAGAATTATCTAGACAATCTCACCAACTTTCCACCTTACCTTGAAGATAAGACATATAATTAAATAAAAATGATTATTTAAAAGTTTATCTGTTTTAAATCTCCTTCTCCACAGGCTTTTTTAAAGGGTAGTTTTATTTGGGCTACTTGGCTTTTTTGGTTGTTTCCAAATATTAAACAAAATATTAAACAAAAATAAGTTATCAAAACCAATGGTACACACCGTCAGATAGAATGAGTACTTCACATTTAAAAGTAAATAGATTTATTTCTTCATAGAACCAATTTGTTTATTTGTAAATCAATCTGAGATATAGTGAAAAGTTAAACTTGTCCAACATGGCATGTCTTAACAGAGCTGAAATAAGACACAGATTTCTAATTCTGGGAGAAATGGAGAGCAAGACCATCACCTTCCCTGAAATGATTGTAAAACTGATCTGAAGCAAAATTGAACTATGTGATTTAGCTGGTGGGCCTCTTACACTCTTTTTCTGGGCTCTTTTACTATTATTAGTTTTCACACCAGGTTTTCACTGTTCTTCACAAGGAAGCAGGTGAATAGACAGTATTGCTTAAGCTCTAGAGCAGTGGTTCTCAACCTTCTGGCCCTTTAAATACAGTTCCTCATGTGGTGACCCAACCATAAAATTATTTTCGTTGCTACTTCATAACTGTAATGTTGCTACTGTTATGGATCGTAATGTAAATATCTGATATGCAGGATGGTCTTAGGCGACCCTTGTGAAAGGGTCGTTCGACCGCCAAAGGGGTCTCGACCCACAGGTTGAAAACCGCTGCTCTAGAGACAGGCTACCTGGGTTCAAATCCCCACTGTCATTTACTGTGACCTTGGGTTTATTTAACCTCTCTTACCTTAGTTCATCCCCTGTAGAAGGGGATAGTAGTAGAATCAACTCCATAAGGTTTTTGTGAAGGGTCAGTGTATATAAAGAGCCTTAGGGTAAGGTCTGGCACGTGGTAAGCACTCTATAAATGCTAGCTATTCTGGCCATTATCATCTGCCTCAAAATGACCCTTTCCTAATATCTCTTTAGCCCCTCAAAGTTGATCATCCTCACCCAGTACCACAGACTGTGTTTCAAATGATCTGACAGTTTATCTCAGAGACTCCACCTAAAGTAGTCAGCCACAGGAGAGCCTAATTTATACCTTTGCGGTAAGGAAAAGGCGACCTATAACAACTCAATGTGTCCTCCCAGGGTTATTTGCATTTAAGAATAAACTACTCAGAGGCAATAGTGAAGTCCCTTTTCATTCCCAGATTTAACAGTTATAGAGTCAACTATTCAATGCCTGCTCTCAAATCTGACCATTGTCAAGCCTCAAATTTGACATGAGAGTACTGGGGGACCTGGTGTGAGAGAGCTACTAAGTGAACTTAGCAGACTGGATGGCCTCCCTCATCTTCATGCTGCACTCCCACGAAAGATGGCCAGCCACTGGAAATACTGCTGGGAGGGAAGAAAAACTATTCAGTGTAAGAAGTGACAGATTTTCACCCCTCCAAAACTAGTCCAGGGGAAGATGCTGTACTTTGCTCAGACTGGGCAATCACCTAAAAAAAGATCATCTCATGAGCTTGCCAGTGTTGAGTTTGCCACTCATTACATGAGCCAGGATGGTTTTGTACCAAGTTTCTTCCACACTGAAATAAAAATGGACATAAGCAAGGCAGATATAATGATTAGTCTTATTAGCATTCTAATTTTAATCAACGTGACTAAAGGGGATGAGTGATTCATATCCTTCTGTGGGGGTCTGTGAAAATAGGACAGAGCACTACCTCTGTGAGCATTGCACAACTACAACATGCCTGAAAGTCCAGTTTCTGGAGCCCCCCCCCCATGCTCTAAATGTAGGCTTCTGTCATTTCACGCTTTGGTTTTCCCAGTTTTTCATTCACTTCACTGGTGAATTCAAGCTAGAAAAAAAAAGCACACTATTTTTTTTTATAACTATTTACAACATTTAATCACCTGGCACTAGCCATAAGTAAATTATAAGGTATTTCATCTTGTAAGATAATGACAGCCTGCCTACCACTGGAAATTGCATATTTGGTAAATTACATATTATTTCCTTCACATGTACATAATATTCCCATAGGCCACAAGCTCCTAGAATATCAGAACTGCCAGTTCTGTATAAAAATGTCAGTAAAATTTACTGAATCTATCAGAGCTAGTAGCATGTGAAAATCTGTTTCTCCGATTTGTAAAGTCAAATATATTGTGGATTCTCAACTGTTTTATTGAACATAAAATACATATACAGTGTTTTAGTTGTCATTTCCAAATCAGAGTTAGAATTTTGGGGGGAATTTTGAATTAATTTTGTTAGATACAAATTTAGGCAGTCACTTAAATATACTGAGAAATCAATAGACTTGAGAAGAGTATACATTTTTTAAAATATGGATAAATATTTGTAATCCCAAAGCCAAAAATTATCATACTTTGTGTATTTCTCTTACAATAACATAATTTGCAGATGTGAAGCATGTATATTTAGCTTATTAAGGATAATTGTGGCATTGAACAAAATCATGATTAGAAAAGTTTACACAATACACATAAACACCAGTTATCAAATAACTTTAATCATTAAAAAAATTAAGAGTGTGAATGTCTTTCTTCATAAATGTAAATGAAAAGTAAATGATGTGATATATATATATAAATAAAACTACAGAATGCTTTAATATCTAGTTTGATTTTGGGAAGAGGGTTTATTTTTGTTTTATTATTAATGAATTTGCTTTGGAGGTTAAAGGATGAAAGAGTATTTTAAACTATTAATTAAAATATGATGAATAAACATTAAAATACTTCAAAAGTTAAATATAAAACATGTGTATTCATTTTAGTAAAGCCAAAGTTGTAAGCAATATACCATTTTGTATTTAATAAGATTAAAGCAAATACATTTAAGGCAATAAAAACTGGCTTTTAAGTGAGCAAAACCATAAACTTAAGCAGTCAACTCCTTGATCAAATTGCAGACTTATTCCACTCAATGAAATTCAAATAGACTTCCTAAATGAGTTCATTACAGTGAATGGTTCATGAATTGTAACCTGTTTTAGTGAATTATTTAAAATAGCTAACATATGCTACAGTACGCTAACAAGGAGCTAACCAGTACATTCCGGGATCCTGCTGTGGTGTGGTACTTTAAATACCTGCTCCATTTTTAAGGAAGGTTTTTGAAATCAGGCTGGAAACATACCTCTGTCCATCTGCAGTGTTCGCTCTTAAAGAGCACACATTTTACGGAAGAGGGAGGTGACACACAACATCAGGTTTGCCAGACCAAAAGTTCATAAAAGTGACACATGATCTGGTGGCCCTCTCTGGAAAAGTGATTTGGCAGTGAGGTCAGAGTGTTTATGGTGGGGGCCCTGGAAGGTGACCTTTGTACACCGACCTTCCACCACGGAGAGGATGGCCAAAGAAAGGGACCAGCAAGTGAACAAATAAGCCTTTTCAGACTTCCCTTTGTCATGCCCATCTAGGGCGGGGAAGAGAGGAAAGACAGACAGGACGAAGACCTGGCAGATTGTTGAATTAGGTACAAACTTCAGTCATGAGCCACTTCACTGGAGAAACCATTAAAGTAACAATGCAGATTATTAAAGATATTTGTGAATCCAAAATAAGAATTTGAATTTCACATTCTTGAGTCAGCCAACGAGTCTGTCTTGTGTTTACACATGTATTTATCAAACCTAACCAAGTTGTTTTTACTCTCCGTAAACCATTGCATCCGTTAAATTACACAAAACATTTTATGTACCCCCACATCCAGAGCCAGCTGGCTACAGTCATTTTTCCTGCACTACAACCAAACTCTCTTTTCCAAAGTAAAAGGCAAATGGCAAGAAAACAATTTGATTTATGTGGTATTTACCCCCAAGAAAGCAATTTTCAAAGTATGTGTTGAGGTCAGCAAACACTGAAAGTTAGAGAAGGCATATTAATGACAGCCTAGACTTACTCAGCACTCGTCCTCGGCCAGACATTGCGCTAGGCATTAAAGTGAACCGACTTATTTCATCTTCACAACATCGCTTTGAGGTAGTTATTATTATTTTTACAGATGATAAAACTGAGGCTCAGAGAAAAGAAAGAACTTTCCCAAGATGAAACAGTACCTAAAGAAGCTGGAATTTGAATCCAAGTAAGAAAGGAATTGGAGAGGATGAGTGGGGGTCCACCGGCTGCCACTTTGCACAGTTCTCTCTGGGAACTGCATTTAGAAAATGAATTCAGACCCTTGAGTGCACCTTAGCCATCCACAACTGTGTTACATTCCATATGCTATGTTTACAAATCATTATTTAAAAGACTGTTCCAAGACTTATCCAAAAAGACTTTCACATTAACTCTAAATTAATCAGAATATTGGCTTAATCAGAAGGTCCTTTCCTCAACCATTCCCTCAATCTTTCCTCAAAGATTTTGTTGCATGGAATACTATGCTGCTGTAAAAAAGAAGGAATTCTTACCATTTGCAACAGCATGGATGGAACTGGAGAGCATTATGCTAAGTGAAATAAGCCAGTCAATGAAAGAAAAATACCACATAATCTCACTCATTTATGGATAATAAAGACCATTATAAAGTGATGAACAAAAATAGATACAGAGGCAGAGCAGCCTCGAACAGACTGTCAAACTACAGCAGGAAGGCCGGGGAGGGTTGGGGCGGGTAAGAGATCAAACAAAGGACTTGTATGCATGCATATAAGCATAACCAATGGACACAAGACACTGGGGGGTAGGGGAGGCCGGGGGAAGGTCAAGGGGGAAAATAAAAAGGAGACATATGTAAAAAAATTTTTTTGTTGCTTAGAACATCAATAGAACAATAGGGAAGAAGGAATACGTTAAAAGTGGTAAGTGAAAAGTTTCAGCAGATGAAGTATAATTACCTTAGCTAAAATTTAACTGCCACATAGCATTCCCCTGCATAATATAGGACAGAATGCTTTGCAAATACAAGTGCTGATGACTACGGGTGGAAGAAAATACTGCTGGCATCCTTCAGCGCTGTGTAGAGCCATTGGTTCTACACCAGCTTTAGAAAGAGGGGACCACTGAGACAGCCCCTTATCATATCTTCTGTTACATAGAAGCCATTATTTATGAAATCAGATGCAGTTCATTGAAATCAGGGCACAACACAGTTTGTCCTTTCTGAGACAAAAAACAAGGATGTTTATAAATCAAGAGATGGGAATAAGAGGGGGGAATGAGAAAACAAGAATGGGATCACAGTAGCATAGATTTTCATTATTTTAAATAAAATTTCTACATCTTTAACCACAGCTATTGCAGTCTGTAAAAGACAAAAAGTGTTGGAAAGTTGATCCTTGTTCACTAATGAAATGCAGCCACAGTCAAAGCAGGGTGTTTGCAGGCATGGAGGTGGGGCTTGGCCGGGAGAGCCCAGTGCAGTTCTGAAATCCTTCTCACACTGCTACCCTGGTCGAGCAAGCCCCTCTGGGGCTGTCAGCATGGTTTGGCTGACTAACATAGGGCAGATTTCATGCTGGCTTGAAGCTAATACCTCTCTGTTTCTATTGCGTTTTTTTTATTTACAAAAAGACTTGTACAAAAGACCCAGAATAAGATTTCAACGTTTTTTTTGGGTGGATGAGGGTTTGGCAACAAGTTGTCGGAGGAATATAAAACCAAAAAACACAAGACTTGGCCTCATTCGGAGTAATTTCAGAAGAAAACAAGCCCTTTCAGAAATGTATGCTCTTAATGGCGCTGGTTGCAGTACTGGCAAGATGGATTTGCAGCATGCACAGGAGCCAGACAAACCCGAGTTCATGACACATTTCTGCTGCTACTTCTTAGTTGTATAACCTGGAGAAGCCACTTAATATCTGTATTCCTTAGTTTCCCCACTTTACAATGGACATAATGAGACTGCTTACCTCATAGAAAAGGGACAACTAAGTGAGACAAATTAAAGAAGGCACTTTCTGCAGTAGGTGTTCAATAAATGCCAAATATTATGCTGTAATTTTTTATAAGATTTGCCATTTGGGCCCTGGTCAGGCGGCTCAGTTGGTTGGAGCATCGTCCTGTACACCAAAAGGTGGGTGATCTGATTCCTGGTTGGGGCACATACCAGGTTTTGGGATGTCTCTCTCCCTCTTTCCCTCTAAAAAAATCATTGAAAATCATATCCTTGGGTGAAGATAAAAAAAGAACAACAAACAAAAACTATTTGCAATTTGATAGAACTCCACTAAGATTCCAAAAATTCCTCTCTCTCCCACCCCTCTCTCTTTCCTCTCTGTCTCTCTTATCTACTCCCGCTCTATTCTTTGCCACCATATTTAGGATTTAACAACACTGATTCCAAAATTCTTCAAAAAAGGTTGTGTAAGTGATTCTTGGAAGCTAAAATGGCAATCTCATCAGAACTGACCTATTCTCCAGGAAAATACAGACTAATAGATAAGAGATTTGAGGAAGCCGAAACCGGTTTGGCTCAGTGGGTAGAGCGTCGGCCTGCGGACTGAAAGGTCCCAGGTTCGATTCCGGTCAAGGGCATGTACCTGGGTTGCGGGCACATCCCCAGTGGGAGATGTGCAGGAGGCAGCTGATCGATGTTTCTCTCTCATCGATGTTTCTAACTCTCTATCTCTCTCCCTTCCTCTCTGTAAAAAATCAATAAAATATATTTAAAAAAAAAGAGAGATTTGAGGAAAACATGCAATAGAATTTGAATTCTTAGTGGATCAAGCCTTTCCAATGTTTTCATATGATATGTTCGTAATGTCTTGGAAAAAGGTAAAGACAAATTTAAGCAAGTTAGGGTAATGCTTACTATGTGCCATTTGCAAAAAATCTTTTTGTTTTGAGATAATTAAAATAATCCCATGAAAAGATCTTGGGATTTTACATTAAGTTATTGCTTACTAGAGGCCCAATGCACGAAATTCATGCAGGGGGCTCGGCCCTCGCAGCCCTGGCTTCGTCTGGAAGGTCGTCAGGACAGTTGTTCTGCTGTTCGGCCAAATTAGCATATTAGCTCTTTATTATATAAGATTAATTTGCAAGATAAAAGGGAGAGGGGAGAAAAATATCCTTTTCTATCGTGTGAAAATGAATATGAATGAAAGAGCTGAAATCTTTAGTTTAGGAAATGTACTTGACTTCAAAATGAGTTGTGTGAGTCACTCATATGCCCGCATTTGTTTCATGAAATGTTATATGCTACATTAAACATTGCTTTCCACCAATACTTTATGCCAACGTCTAAGAAAAGCTGAGGATTAATAGCAGAGAGAAACGGCTCTCTGTTTGGCTGAATAAACGTTGCACAAACACTAAAGTCTGTGTGGGATCATTAGTTTTTTCATCATACTATTTCTAGAATTGAAATATCACAAATCCCTCTCCAGCTTAGTTCTTTTATGCAACAAAAGCATTACCCAGAGCGGCTAAGATGTATGCTTCAGGATTCTGACATCGCTGGAATGTCAAACAGGTTCAGTAGACACCAAATACAGATTCTCTCTTTCATGTGGAAAGGTTAAGTAAGAAAAGACTTCATGTGAGGGAACTGCCCCATAATTCACGGTTATTTTAATTTAATCTGAGTGTGTTGCAATTTACATATAGACTGGAATGCAGTCTCAGAGGGAGAAAAAAAATCTATTTTGAGTAAATCAACATTTGGGGGGAATAAAACTGACCATTTTAAAAAGTAATGCACATTTTAAAGCTCTGTATGCATTTCAGAGAAGCCAGCATCAATATAAGATGAGCATTATTTTAAAATGAACTATTCATAAAAACATTATGAGTATATTCTTTGATTAAAAACTTGGTTCTAAGCCTTCTGAAATTTTGAAAGACTTATGGTCTTTCATATGCTATAGCTCTTAACCAGACAAGCATATTCTTCTGGAAGATATTCCTTCAGTAGAAATAAATTAACCACAGACACAATGAAATGGCCAGAGTTGGCAAGAATGGGAAAGAGCTGGATGATATTAGAAATTAAATGAATAAAATATGGTGACCCTTTATCAACAAATATTTAACCATAAATTTATTTTTATTGTAACCTTGAAAGAGGCAAATATGATCAATAAAAATATTTGTATATCTGCTCCTTGTTAATCAGAATTATTTAAGCTTATTCTGATTGACTTGGAAGAATGAATGTAACTGAGTTTCTTGCACTTCTTCAAAAAATGACTGTAGCCACTTTGCTTAAAAGTTTAATTCAAATCCTAATTCTTTCATTCCCCTTGAGAAGTCATTAAATAGCTGTATTTAATTTAACCTTTAGCACAATTATGCTAATTAGCTTTAAACATAAGTCCAGAGAAGCACTACAATTAATATTTAGGACACAGATCTGTGGGAGGAAATGACTTGAATGTTTGAGGTTTTTCCCCCACAAGGTCTGAAGTCAGCTTCATGCACAGATTAATTTAGTATCTACTTTAACAAATCATGGCTGTAGGGCACCTTCCCAAGGTCTCTCCTGGGACTTCTTTTGTGTCTAAAATTCCATCATTAAAACTTGTTTTCTCTGTTTTTGCAGATGACTTGGTTGACTATGTAGAAAATTCTTAAAAATCTACCAAAAATCTACTAAAACTAGTAAGGGAATTTAGCAAGTTCATACAATGCAGGGCCAATATAAAAATCAATTATATTTCCAAATATTAAAAAAGAAAAATTGGAACAAAGTAACCATACTGTTGTGATAACATTGGAAAACATGAATCACTTAGGAAATATTTTTTTTAAATATGTATAAGACCTATATACCAAAAATTACAAACATTGCTACTAGACATTAGATAACAACTAAATAAATGGGGAGGCATACTGTGTTCATGTGTTGGAAGCTCAATATTGTTAAGATGTCATTTCTTTCTGTATTGGTGTACAGATTTAATGCATTTCCAATCAAAATCTGTATCAGTTTTTTGGTAAAAAGTGACAATCTAATTCTACAATTTATGTGGAAATCCAAAAGACTTACACTAGCTTAAATAACTTTGGGATGGGGTGGGAGGACAAAGTTGAAGAACTTCTATCATCTGATTTTAAGAAATACTTCAGTAAGCAAGTTAATGTGACACTGGCATAAATATAAACATATAGATCAATGGACTAGAAAATTCAAAAATAAATCCAGACCAATAAATAGGTTTAAATTTTCAAAACTTGGTGCTGGAACAATTGGCTATCTACATGCAAAAATAAATATAACTCACACCATAAATAAAAATTACTTTAAAAAATGTCAGCAAAACTATAAGAGTTGTAGAAGAAAATACAAAATAAAATCTTTGTGACTTTGGATTAGGCAAAGGGTTTTTAGAACAACAAAAAAATATGAATCAAAACAAGGAAAAAATTAATAAATTGGATTTTATTAATACTAAATGGTTCTGCCCTTCAAAAAGGCACTGTGAAGAAAATAAAAAGACAAGCCATAGACCAGGAGAAAATATTTGCAAATCATGTTTCATAAAGGATTTCTATTCAGATTTTATAGAAACATTTTTCAACTCAACAAAAAAGCAAACAATCTGATTTTTTTAAGTGGTCAAACTATTTGAACAGACACTTCACCAAAGAAGATATATGGATGGCAAATACACATGGGAAAAGATGCCCAACATCATTAGTTATTAGGGAAATGCAAATTAAACCAGAATAAGATACTACTAAATACCTATTAGGATAACTAAATTTAAAAAAGAAAAAAATTAAAACACACACACACACAACTACAAGATCTAATGAGGATGCACAGCAACTGGAACTCAATTACTGGTGAGAATAGAAAATGATATGGCTACTCTGGGAAACAATTTGGTATTTCTTAAAAAGTAAAACATACACTTATCTTGCTAGCCAGTTATTTCACTCCTAGGTATTTACTCAAGAGCCAGTGTGCTTCCTTTAGGGCTTTACAAAAATATATTTATACACACAGGATACTCAAATTTTTCAAACAAACTAGAAACAACCCAAATGTACAACAACGGGTAAGGGGGATAAATAAAATGTGTATATCCATACAGTGGGATTATACTTAGCAATCAAAAAGAATAAACATGCAAAAACTGGAATGGCTCATTAACATTATGCTGAGCAAAAGAAAGCAGACACAAGAGATTCGTTCTATATGGTTCCATGTATATGAAATTCTAGAAAAGACAAAACTAAGCTATGGTTCACATTGCAAAAGGAAGGTAAATACATAATTATAAAAGTGCAAGGAGATATCTTGTTCTCTGCTGGAGTTATTAATATTGCGCTGTAACTGATGATCCCTGAAGTTGTAGTGCACTAGCATAATAAGTTTATTTCTCCTTCACACAAAGTCTAATGCAGGGGCAAGGGCTCTCCTTGACCCTGCCACTCAGAGGTTCAGGTTCTCTCCATCTTGGATGCTACCCTCTTAACACAGGGTTTCCCAGGTCGCTGGAGCAAGGGAAGAAAGCCCTAAAGGAAGCACACTGGCTCTTAGCTGCCTTGGCCCAGGAGTCATATGTGTCACTTCCATTCATATTCCATTGGTCAGGCCTACTCAAATTATCTGGCTCTAAACGCCGAGGAAGGCTGAGAAACTTAGGGGAGAAAATGGAATGTTTGGTGAACACTGAATCTGCCACATACATTTTATCAAGTTTAAACGCTGGATATTTAATTTAACCTTTAGCACAATTATGCTAATTAGCCTAATTGTGGGGGGCGGGGAGGAGAACTACATACAGGACTGGAAGAGAAAGGGGTAGGATAGCATTGAAAACAAACTGTCTCAAAATTTCCCTCAGCACAATCCACTCTTTTCCTTTTATACAACTGAGGCTCAGAAAAATTATTTGCCAGTAGCTAAGATCCATAATAGAGACAAGATTTGAGAGCAGACTTTTTCATACCTGCACTCTTCTTAGGACAACTCAGCTAAAGAAATAAAAATAACCTCTCTGAGTACCTCTGCTTTAAAATCTTGACCTTATCATTGTGTTCTCAGTTTTTAGTAAACATAGTATATCTGTAAATCACTGCTAAGTAGCAGTAGAGGGTGTGATAGGGTACATTGTAACAGGTGTTCATGTAAGGTACATTCCTCACAAAGCATTTTGATTCATTTTACAGAGGAAGAAGTGAAAACTCAGAGAATTGAAGTGACTAACTTAGGTGACACTTACTGGTGAGCCAGATTTGAACCCAATCTGTCTAATCCAATTCCATCTCATGGTACCTGGAGCCTCTCTATTTGTGGATGAAGAGAAAGACATATAAGCTCCACTTATTATGTGATAGAATTCTGTCTGGAATAAGTTAAATTTTATAACAACACAATTAGCTAAAATGACTCAGTCTCATGTAAGAAATTTTATAACATTCATCTTTCACATCATTACATTGTAATACAACATGAAGATATAAACAAAAAACAGTGCAAATTAAAGAAAAATTATTCTTAATCATTCAATTGTAAAAATATTCACATAAGTATTCTAATAAAAAGAAAACTATCTTTAATAGGTGACTATTCTATTAGCATTCATCAAATGTTTCTAAAACATGTAAATTTATACATATTATACAAAAGAATATCAGTCAGAGATGAGGTCAGCCTTTAGCAATTGACTTCTCTTCATGTCAAGCTGACCTGGCCATAGCTGTAATTCCTGATGAAGGAGCCAGAATAATACCCAGTCATTTAGATACTTGGCGATCCTGGCTAGTCAATAAGGAAAATCAAAGCAGCTAGATGAACATTGGGCAGGATACTTCAGAGAAATTCACTACATTCTGCATCTTGCCTATAGAGTCTTTCTGGATTTATCAGGGGAACCAACCAGAGAAGCTTCAGAATATTCATGGGGGGGGGGGGGTGGTGAGGGGGTTAGGAGAAAGAGGGATCTTGATCTACTGCATTATCATTTGCCTACATTTCACATTAGATTGAGGAAGTATCAATTATCCAATCAGAGAAGGGGTAGATGGGGACCAAGACTGTGGAAATAATGAAAGGAGCAGGGCTGAGTTTTCCAATAAGAGAACAATTCTATTGTAACTGAAACAGAGATCCCCACGAACACCAGGTTTTATGGCATCCAGTATGGCAGCAAATGAGCTCATGCCCCCAAGGGTGTTGGTGGGAGCTGTAGGGAACTTGTGCCTGGGAACAAAAGGCAGTTCAGCAAAATCAAGGAACCTACTCTGAAGAAAGACTGAGCTGAGGATAACTCAGCAGATGACATTGTGAAAAAAAAAAAACAGGCCCATCTCAGATTCCTACTTCCACCCTTCTCCTTACCTTGATCCAGGTACTGTCACACTACCTGGAACTTAAAACAACTTAAGAGAAAGGGATATTTACCCCAATTGACTGAGATGTTTTGCCATGGGGCAAGGGATTATCATAAAATTTTTAAAACTATTATTTATAAAAAATAATAAAGTTACCTTTCTACATTTGGGATTATGAAATGAGGTTTTTCCTTACACATCTGTGTTAACCTGATAACTTGTCAACAGGACAACTGGAGTTGATGTTCCTGGGTTCTACGTACTTCTATCTCATTCTCAAAAATAATGCTGATGTGTTCGTCTCTTTCTTTGTCCTTCCTGTAAATTCAACCCATCACTGTCACTCACATGTGGTGTGACTGACACCTAGAGTCAATCTCTCTTGGTGTCAGTCACCAAATTTTCTTATTTGAAAAATGTAAATAGCATTATTTCCCCAACATCCTAAAAATCAAATGCTAATGCTGACACTGTTTTCAGCTTTAAGCCAGGCTTACCTATCCACTCACTGTAAACCCACATCCAGAATGACAAGTATAGACTTCTGTTACAGTTCTAAGAACCTGTCCTAAGCCTGACCTCCAGCTCTTGGTCTTAACCCTCTTGCATCTGGCTGGCCTTTGCTCCAATCTCATCCTCATCTGGTCTCAAATCCTTGACTTCTGACCATGCCCTCAGCCTTACCTTTGGCACTGTGGACTTGATGTTTATACATGGTCTCCCTGCTTGTGACCTTTGTCGCCTTTTGATGGACTTTGATTTTATTCCTATTCCCTACTCTCATGGTCTTATTCTACTCTGGGTGTAAAATCCCCTATGCTAAGTTCATCCCTACTGAATGCAAGTATTCCTTGCAGTTCAATAAATGTCTAGTCTGGTCAACCCTGACCTCACTATAAATGGTAAAGTTTGGCCGATAAAATGGAAGGGAAAGCTCTTTGAAAGGTTTTAAACAGAAAGGTACATTGGATTTCTCTAGTAAAAATTCAGTACCTAAAAACAGCACAATCCCCACTCCTTCCCATTGCCAACCTGAAATCTTCTGACTGCCACTCCATCTGATCTCCTCCCATTCTGCCTCTTTACAATCAAGTCTCCATGTAGGAGGCCCCAAAGCTCAAAAAGTTATTTTAGGCTTGGACATTTTATGAGTGACAGCATGTGGTAGAAAGATACCCATGGACACAGACAGAGTTCAAATATTATCTCTACAACTTACAATTATGAGTAGTGGTTTCCTCATCTAGCAAACAAGAATGATAATACGTTACTCACAGGGTTACTCTGAGGATTAGCATATGTAAAACATCTAGCCCAGTGCATGGTGCACAGGAAGTATTCAATATTTGTTTTTCCCCATTTCCACTTTCCTTTACTTGATCTTAACAATTGGGTTAGTAGGTTCTTCCTGAAGGACTCACTCTAGAAGGCTCTATTTTGAAGAAAACAGAGCTAGATGGGTCACCTCAATGGGCATCTCAGTGCCTCATTGACCCCTTTCATCAATGCACTGCTCTCTGTCCACTATGTTGCCCCAAGGGTTAGTGACTGGTGTCATGGGATGCTGGCTGCAAAGACCAGATATCAATCAGGCCCCCTTATGTGCTCTAACTCTGGGATAATTATTTGAGAAGTAAGTAATCCTATATAATAAAAGCCCAGCGACCATAACAGCGTAATGACCAGAACAACCACTTGACCAGTTGCTATGAGGTGCATTGACCACCTCTCAGTCCCTCCTCCCCCACCCCGGCCCGCAGGCTCTGATTGTCCAGGTAGCAAACGGGGAACCAGGGTGGGTGGCGGCGGTGGGGCGGGACTGGGGACTGGAGAGAGGGCAGAAGATGGCCCTGATCGCAGGCTAGGGCTAGGGACCCTACCCATGCACGATTTTGTGCGCTGGGCCTCTAGTCACCTCATAAAAATCACTTATCTCTATTTTTAGCTCAGATTTGGCCTGTTGTATGTCGGCTACTTTGGCCTCTCAGCTCTCCTCCCAAAGTGAACCAAATGCCCAAATCTAGTGGGCTACTGGGTCACTGGCACTAACAGAAAGCAGGACAGAAGGGATGGGTTTGATGCTCTTCTGATGTCAAGTGAACAATGGACTTACTGAGCACCTGTGAGGTGATTTGCTGTGTTTATGGGACCAAAAATGTGGTAGCTGGAGAAAGGCAAAGGCTGGCCTATCAGCCCAAAAGAAATAGAGTCAGCATTTGTGTTTCTGAAGATTCCAAGTGAAGCCTCCTTTCTAGTTTCTACAATTGGGGGCCAGGAGGTCAATCTCTCTTGCTGGTCTCTTGGGGCTGGAGTGTTTGCCTTTAGTAAATACAAAGAATCACCTCAAGGCAATTATTATCACATTCTTATCACCTAGACAGCCTCTTGCTACTTAAGGAGCAGGAACCTCCAGGGATGAGAAGGAGCAAGACCATCACAGGAAAGGAATGTGACACGGTGGATGAGAAAATTATAATCACTTGCACAGCTCTATCAGTTAAAGAAGGAGAAAGTGCTGAAATCCTTCCTTGCCACTCTTGTTATGACAGAGCTTGTTGACATTTTGTTTTTGTTTGATTGTTTCCTTTTTAATTTCCAGCTTTTGAAGATGGGAACAACTTGGGATATAAGTATATAACACCTGAATCTGAGCATGTTAACACATACACACATACACACACAAAAACTCAGTATAAAGTCTCTTTAAAAACATACTAATTGTCACCAAGAAAATAGTGTGAAGTACTGAAAAGTTCCTGTAGCTGTGTCCTGAATGGTTGAAATAACCTAAATTATAAAGTGATAAAGGTCCCAAGTGAGAGTAATAATTTATGATGTTTGTACAAGGAGAGACATTAGCCAACCACAATTCATGCTGAGGAGGATTTTGAACAAAGTCCAGATGGTGTTTCAGCAGTAAAATGCAGTTATCCTGGGACTATCTGGTGAACAGCAGAATCACTGAAGTCAAATTCACTGTCTCTTACAAGCGTCAAGTTCAACAGAGGCAGAACCAGAAAACAGTTGCACATTTTTTTTGTATTAGAAATGGCACTGTTATCTTTATCACCTAATTTTTATTTAATGCACAAATTATATTTGACTGCAATAGTGGAAACAAAAGTGGGAAATTCCATATTCCCAATTCCATATTCCCATCATCTTAATACTCATAATTACAAGCACATACAACTCAACACAATGGAAATCAGAGAGCACAGCTTCAATTTGCATTTCGTTCTTTCCCATTTGACAAAATATTAAATAATTATTATGAATCATCGTTTTGGGCAGCTCTATAGCATTCTGCTAATTTATGTACCAAGATATACTACTCAAGTCCCCTCTAAGCTTGGCAGTTAGACTTATCCCAGATTTTGTTATTCTTATAAATGAAACTACAAAGACTATCTCACGCGGATGCTGTCCCTTTTTTGAAAAATTTTCTTAGGCACCATAGTTCTGTGGGGTTTTTTTGTTTGTTTTTTTGTTTGTTTGTTTTTCTGATGTGACAATATATCTCCAATATTTTCTTCAAATGAATTTTGGATCTTTTAAAGAAAGACAAATTATTGTTTTATGTTTATTGTTTCTTCACATCTGTGCTAATATCTCCATCTTAACATTTTCCATTTCATAAAGCTGTCACCAAATTCTATTGAGCTCAGATGACTGCTCACAGTAAGTCCTATTTTACTTGGCTCCAATCAATTACAGGAATATAGATGATTTACAATCCAAATCATTTGAGCTCATACATTTCACATAGGGTAAAACAGAGTTGACAACCTCACTTGAAAATGTTAAAAGGGTAGTCCATGTTTTCATGCACCAGTAAGTGATTTCCCAGTTAAATCTGAATGAATTTGAATATGTAATAGAGCCCAAATAGCATACAAGTTTGGATTTTGTGGGATGCACAGCATGGGATCATTTCAATACGGAGATTAAACATTTCATTAATTAGCTAAGTCTCAAATCTATTTTTCTTTTTTATTCTCTATTCTGTCACTCCCTTCATGCTACTGCTTCTTTTCTAGAAATAGAAAACAGTAAGAATATTTTTTCTTAGAAAAACTATAAGGGTTTTATTTAAAACTGCAAAAATCTGCTTGTGACAATATTGCATGATTTATAAATTATCTAAAAGTTCATTACAGCCTTAAATTGCTTTTTCCTTTGTCTTCCCTATTGACTGTTTACTGAAGGCAGGTGTGGGCAGGCACCTTGTCACACAGAATGAGGGAGGGAACTGGACACCAAAGAACAGGTTTGAACTGTCCTCATCTATAGTAGCTGCCAAGCTGACTCAATTCCCAAGAGTATTAAGGAAAAATCAGTACTGATAATCTTATCAAAAATTTATGTTTGAATAATTATAGAGTCCTCAATTGCCCTAGCAAAGCATGCTGTGGGAATGATAAAAGGAGTTGCTAAATATTTTTAAAACATCATATAAGATATATTTTGGGGGGTAGAGGGAGTGTGTAGGAGAGAGGCTATGGCTTTCAATTTGGAGCTAGTAACAGCAAAGGAATTCAATTCTATTTTCACAGATAGTAAACTTGTAGTTCAAAACCAGTCATTAGAATAAAACTCAAGAGAATGAAAGAAAAAAAAATAAACACATTATTTCACACATCCCACAGCTAGATGTGAATGTCAATTTTTACTAATGCAGCTAATGTTAATCTAATCTTTTTGCTTTTATTCTTTATAATGTTGACTCCCATGAAATAGAAAATTGCACAAAATCACATTGAGGAAAGAAATTTGCCCGGCAGACCAATCATGGTAGGAAAAAAAATATCATTTCAAATTACAAATATAATTCTGGCAGTTTCCACCCCAAAACAAAAGGAAAACAACACGCTTCACTTAGAAACAGGTTAGCAAGTACCATAGGGCAGTACAGGTAGTAAAGTGCTTTAGGAAAGAATAAAGCAAGGCTGCACACTGGACATGGAGGCACTGATATTGTATGCCACTGAGGGTTTCAATATGATGAGTAAATGTTTGAGCCTTATCTGATGTTCCTTATTTTTAAAAGGACCATTGAAAATATTTCCCAATTATGTTTTTATTGGACTACAATATTTTTAAGTGACTGATCATATTCAAATTATAGTTGGAAACTACTATACCAAGCTAAGTCCTTTCTTTCCTTTTAGTTTTTCTTAAAAGTTTATATTCTCTGCTTTCTGTTAGTATACATTTATAACTGTCTCATTTTTTAAGGAAATGATAATAAGGTATAATTTAAAAATAAATATACTACAGAAAGGTGATATGTCTAAACTTATGTAAAAGGTTCACCTTGACCTTGTAGAATTCCAACAATATGAATTAAAGGTCAATGGGTGTTTATTAACTTCTAAGCATGTTTGCAAAAAGAACAATGCTGTTTAATGGGAAAGGGGGGAGTTTAAGACACAATCACTCCCTCCAGTATAAGATTGAGCTCTTTAAAGTTTCTTTAGAAAGGAAGATACCACTTGGAAAGGTGGATGGCAATTTTGTTTGACACAATGTCTTGTGTTGGAACTGCTATTGGCGTTTAGAGCCCAGGGTTCAGAGACATACAATTCTTCAGATGGTTCTACCCATCAAATAATTGTCTAATACAAAATGCCAACTGCTCCCACCACCCAACTGAGAAACACATGGTGGAATCCTGGGGAGTTTAGATTTGCTACCGCATCCATTAACAAATGACTGTTGAGCATTCACTATGGGCAAGACAGTGTGCTGGGACTGTCAGAGATGCAGAGATGAACAAGGCTACCTCACAGACTCACGGTTTACTGGGGAAAAATGATATGAAAACCATCCATCATACTATAGAAAAATAACAGCTTTGATAGAGAAGAAAAGGAAGGAGCTCTAGGAAGAACCCTTAATTCAGCAGGGTTCACCTGAACCCTTAAACCAGGTGGGGATTTCTAGAAAATGTTTCCAAGAACAGCTAACACCTAAAAGGCATGCTCATCATGTGCTTCACAAATCAGTATTGAGTGCAGGCACTGTGCTACACACTGGAATCACAGGACTGAACAAGACACATTGTTCCTGTCTTCATGGAGCATATATGCTAGGAGGGGGATAGTAAATGAAACATGAATTGTGTGATAAATGCCAAGAAGGAAATCAGCTGTTCTGGTAGATAATATTAGGAGGGTGTGGAGCTACTTGGAAATTATGAAGTCGTCTCTAAAAACATGATATTTGAGTTATGATATGAAGGATATGGAGGGGTTATTCAAATGAAGTGCTAGAGAGTGGAAAGGATTACAGGAAGGAACTGCAGGTAGCTGAAAACAACTCAGCCCGTTTTAGGAAATGAAAGAAGGGCGATGTGAATGAAGTGTATTGCACAGTAGGAGAGGGTGTGAGGTGAGTTTGTAGGAGGGAGGCAGGAGCCAGGTCCTTTGGCTCATTGAAGTCATTGCAAGAATTTCAGACTTTATCATAAGTATAAAGAGAAGCCATTAGGGTTATAAAACAGGAAAATAATTTGATGTGACTTAGTTTTCTAAAATGTTGTTTTGGCTGCTCTTTGGAGACTGACTTGTAAAGAGGCAGAAGTGGAAGCAGGTCAGGCGGTTATTTCAAAAAAGTGTATGAAAATGATGGGGTCAAACTACGATGACAGCAGTGAGCTGTGGTGCTAGAGACCTGAGCGCTACTTTGGAGATAAAATAGCAGGGACCTACTGATGGATTAGAAGTACAAAGATGGTTCAAAACCTGGTTTATTTCTGGCTCAAAACGTGGATAGTCAGTGGTGCCAGTTACTGAAATGGGAAAGAAAGGAGGAGGAGGAGGAGGAGGAGGAGGAGGAGGAGAGAGAACAAGGGAGGAATTTCAGACATTCCACTTTGAACTTGTTAAATTTAAGAAGACTGAGACACCCAAGTGGGATCTGCAAAGAAGACTTCCCCTGAAGGAGTCATCAGCATGGAACTGGATGAGTTCTCCAAACGAGAGAATTTTAAGAGAGGAGTCTAGGTTCAAGCTTTAAAGTGCATCCACACTTAAGGGTTAATTAGAGAAAGAAGAGAGAATAGAGAAGACTGAGAAAGAGTCACCAGAGAAGTCCAAGGAAAATCTATAAGAAGCCAAGAGAGGACAGAGACAGGTTAGCAAGGAAGAGAAAGAATGCAGAGAAGAGTCGGGAAGGGGAGGAAAACTTCTGGCAGGAAAGACATAAATGAGAGGACACACGCAGGTGTGGGACTCAAACTAGTCCAGCAGGCTGAAGAGAAGGGTACATTTGAGGAGATGCTGGAGATACTGGGAATGGGGATAAAGAGGAGGAAATAGATTGGCAAGGTATTTAGGAGGTAAAAAGGACAGGATTTGGAAATGGGAGGGGTGATGAGGAAAGTCTAGGATGATTTTAGGGTTTAACCTTTCAATGATTCCAAGATTTCTGGTGTCTTAACCAAAGTGGAGACAATAAGAAGAGCAGCTGGTTTGAGGGAAGTAGATATTATGTTTCGAATATGTTGAGTTTAAGGTGCCTGTGGCATCCAACAGGAAATACCGACGTGAAACAAAGATAGTGCCTTAAGGTAGAAATCTGTTTTGGAGTCCTGGGCTCATGGGTGTTATAAAGAATGCGCTGGTGTGTTTTGAGGAACCAGTTTTAAAAGAATAATGGAAGCAGAAACTTGCTTCTACATGGAATTAAGAAATGGATCAAATGGTATCGGAGTGGAAGGCAGAGAGTTTGGATCATTCTTTAGTTTAGAGAGTTTGACGCCAAAAAAAGAGAAATAAATAAATTGGATAATGGTTAAGCATGACAGTCCACAGGAAAGTTCTTTTGTTTGTTGGGTTTGATATATATACATATATATACACACACACACACACACACACACACACACACACACACACACAAAATGAGAGGCCCAGTGCACAAATTCGTGTCGTGCATGGGTAAGGTCCCTCTGTGTGGCCTGCAGGGATCGGGCCGAAACCTGCAGTCCAACGCTGCCTGCATCTCCTACCTGCTGTTGCAGCTCATCTTGGCCTCACTGTGCCTGCCTGGGCTCATGCCCAATCAGTCCTGATCGGGAGAGGCTTGCCCTGCTGCAGCAGCGCTTGCCAGCCATGTGCCCTGCATCTGGCGCCCTCCCAATCGGAGTGGCCTGTGGGATCAGGCTGAAACCGGCTCTCCAACATCCCCTAAGGGGTCCTGGATTGTGAGAGGGTGCAGGCCAGGCTGAGGGACCCCACCGGTGCATGAATGAGCCGGGGAGGAACCGAGTGAGGGCTCCAGAGCAAGTCTGGCCCATCTTGCTCAGTCCCAATGGGCCAGACACCACCAGCAAGCTAACCTACCAGTCAGAGCATCTGCCCCCTTGTAGTTAGTGCACATCAGAGCAACTGGTCGATTGGTCTACTGTCTGCCCCCTGGTGGTCAGTGCACATCATAGCGATTGGTCGACCAGTTGACTGACTGTGACTGCCCCCTGGTTGTCAGTGCACGTTATAAGTTGAGCAGCCTTAGCATATCATTAGCATATTATGCTTTGATTGGTTGCTCTGCCGTTCAGTCTATTTGCATATTAATATAGGATATATATGAAGACATGTGCATGCTAGAAAGAAGGGGGAGGAGATGTGCAGAAAACACACTAAGAATAACCCAGCACTATTCCCGTCAAGCGGGTCAGTGGGTGAGCAAGTGAGGGGAGGAAGAAACAAAGCACTGAAGTCACTGTAGAGACAAAGTGGGCTCCAAGGCAGACACTGGTAACAGGTTGAGTAAAGTTTGAGGAATCAACTAACTGGAGGCTTCATGTAGATGGAGAAAGGTTTAATCGCTATGGGAGTTGGAAATATGAAGGTTGCAGTCCTAGAAGTATTAAATTTAAGATTTTGAAGTTGGTGCCAACATGAGCTGATGATCAGGCCAGATGTAATTGCAAACCCTAAGCGTCATCTGCATTTGAAGATTATGATCAGATAAGTGAAGCAACAATTGCTCTAGAGATTTCCTGATGAAGCAAAATAACAGGCGTAGCCTAAGGTTGTATCTGATACCATTCTTCTAAAGAGGGTGTGGTGAAGTGCTTTTCAGATGCATGCTAGGCTATGTATGGGATTCTGAATCTGGGAACTTTGTACATTAAATAAAGGGGATATAAGGGTCAAGATAGTTGTCATTGAGATTCAGGTGGCAAAGTCCTTGGTGCTTTTTCCTTATTATTTCTAGCATCACTACTACTTGTGCTGGAGATGAGATTTACAGATTTTTGGGATGAAATAACAGCAGAGGAGGACCAGAATTTATGAAACCCAGTAGGAAGGCATTTACCATAGTTAATATTACCAAGAAGTTTTTTCTTACTTTTTTCTAATTATCTATAATAATAAAGGCATAATATGCTAATTAGACCGGACAACCTTCCAGACGAAGCCCAGGATGCGAGGGAAGCCCAGGTCCCGGGTGCCAGAGGGAAGCTGGTGCCAGCAGCGGGGAGAGGGAAGGCCTCTAGTAAATGAATAAAACTCTGCTCTATATGTATGTGTGTATCTATGTATTTTAAAAAGATGACAGTTTTGGAAAATTGTAGCAGTTTGCTTGGTAGATGTTTTAACCTTTTGCAAATACAAGGATATTAAAAACATTGGAAAAGGAAATAAGAATTTTGGTCCTTGTCAATTTCTGGGTTTTAATTTAATTAAATACTTTGTCTACATACTCAATGTCTATAATTGAAATTGAAACATTTTATATCATTTAATGTTGCTTTGATTCCTAGCCATTAAGACTTTAAATGATATTATATGTTTAAACTATTGGAAGATGGGTAAACTATTTTAAACCCTTAGAAAACTATTTAAATTTATGGAATAGATGGCTAGTGACTGGGAAAAATTAATGTAGATTTTCAGAGTCCAACTAAATTTTTGTTGTTGTTCATGAGAAAACAAGAAGGGGATCATTAAAACAAAAGTAAGTAGATAACTTTATATGGGGATCAGAAAGATTTCAAAAAGAAGTCAGAAGAGATAGGAAATAAGGCCAGAGATCAACTCATCAAGGACCTGGGAATAGATATTAAGGTATATTTTCAGCATTAATACTTTATTCTTGGTTAATGATGCACAATGGGTAAATTTGCAACGAAGAAAACTTATAACTTATCAATTCCTTCCATTTAATAAGGATGAATGCATCACATAAAGCAAAATGGATAAGCAATGCAGTTATCTGAATAATTCAGGAAAGGAACATTAGATAGAAGAAATGGCCCCCAATAGCTCCAAAAAATAGAAGTAAACGATAAGATTTAGTGTAAGTGGTTGTCAAAATGGTTAACCAAACCTATCTTATCAAAATTAGCATTCAATCTTTTATTTCTGATCTGTTATTCTAAATCATACATTAAAATGAGACATTTACTTTCGCTATTTTGATGAAGTGCTAAAACCTGAGTACATTGGGAAATTTTTTCTAATAAAAGCTTCTACCTCAAATTGGAAGAAGTGGACTGACCTTCATTTTATCTCAAGTTAACGTTGCTGGCTAGTGAAATTTATAGCTAAAGAAATTGGCTTCCTTTTGGCACATCTCACCGTTACTGGAATAAAGCTAACATCCGATGTGCTGTTGGGGCTGCCTGACTTCAGCTGTTTATTTCACAGGTAATTAGTAGAGATTTTTATATTCTGCTAAAAGGGTTATTTCAAGAAGAAATAGGAAACGTCAGACAAAGACAGTATTTGTTGATCTTGTCAGCATCAAGGATTTCTCTGCAGGAGATCTTGCTGTGGCTTTCATTATTACAACAACCAATAGGTGTTGCTATAGAAACTATACTGTTAACAAGCTAACAGAAGAAGGCAGAGGCAGAAAAATGATGAACCTGGAAAAAAAAAGAAAGAGGAAAAAGAAAAGGCTATAAGGTTTTCGCTTCTTGTAAATGAGTCTCTTACTTTAAAATCTTACCTTATCTCTCCTGGTTTTTCCATTAATACTGCATGGATAATGTATGACCAGTAATAAGAACAATATAATAAATTCATACAGCCCTCTTCAGCAAGGTCTCAGAGAGCTTTATCATTCAAAATGAAATTAAAAGCAACAGTAAACCAATACCTTTAAAAATTAGGGCTTTAAAGTCCCACAGTGATCCAGAGAAGTAATGAGGTGTCTCCCAGCTCTCAAGGATGGATATGCTGCTATTCATTATCTATGTATGCCAAGTGTATTTGGAAATCCAGCCAATACAGTCGAAGTAAAATATGTCATCTTGGTCCAATTAATAATTAGGTATTAAAGGAGACAATTACTCAAGGATATTTTTAAAGTATATACTTAGATTAAAATATTATAAAAATCAGTGTGAAACCTCAATCTTGGATAGTGGAAAGGTGTTTGAATTTGACCTTTCTAACTCTTAACATTTAGATTAGACAAAAAAAAGTAGGGATTAAATCCAAAATATATATGAAGTACATTTATAAATCATGCCCTCTGGGGTTGCCAGCTAAAAATCTTCCCATTTCTATTCTATAATTGCCTCCTTTTCAAGCCTAAAATACTCCCTGCAAAATTCACCACTTTCCAAAGGATTTCTGTCATTAGGACAGGAAGAAACACAGCCATTATTTCCAATACTGCTCCTCGGAAGGCAAAAGAAAACAGCTGTACAGTCTCCATTCTTTACCAGCACAAGTTCTTCAATACTCTGAATATCAACAAGGTTGTATGAATGCTCAGTGTTCAAATTCCAATGTATTATCTGACTGATTTCTGAGCCCCCATAAAATGTCTCCTAATTATTTCTGGAAGTCCCCAAAAAGGTGATCAGATGGGCTAACCAAAGGGCCCTCTGCCGCAGCCAGAGGCCGGCTGCTGCCTTCTTTTTCTTTCTTTCTTTCTTTCTTTCTTTCTTTCTTTCTTTCTTTCTTTCTTTCTTTCTTTCTTTCTTTCTTTCTTTCTTCCTTCCTTCCTTTCTTTCCTTCTTTCTTTTTTCTTTTTTTTTTGGTTCTCTGCTTTCCTGCTCACAAGCCACAATGACTCCTTACTGTAGCTCCAGTTCTTGGATCTCTTCATAGGACTCCAGTGTCCATGAGGAGGTGGAAAGAATGGCCTGCACCCCAACTCCAAGCCTGCTGTCACTTATTCAACAAATAATTTTTTGGCAACCATGCCCCAGAGTAGCCGTGCTTGTGACCGGAGTTGCACAAAGTACTTCATGGAAACAATTCCTTCAGCTCCCATGTCTCAGCCCCAATTACAATAACTGTTTACAAAAATAAGTTATCTACTTCCACAAGTAACAACAGCATTATGTAGACTCAAACACTATCAATGCCGCTTAGAAAATAAATCTGTCCAAGAAGCAGTATTGCAGAGATGCGAGTGTTCTTACCACGTAGACAATACTGTGTATTTTTATGAGGAGCTGCTTGGAGCCATTGACCTCAGCATCTTGTTTGGTTGCCCTCACTACTTTGAGTTTGAAAAACTCAATGTCTCATTCAAAAGTTTGTCCTAGACAAAGCAACAGTCGACCCCAACCTGTATTCAAGTCTCTATTCCACTCCCGGGAAGAGAGAAAACCAAAGCTTTTAAATAATATTTTTGTTCTACTTCCACCCTTGTCATCAAAGTTTCAAAGGTCTTAGGGCTAAATTTCAGCCTGGACTCAAACTCAGAAACATGATCCTCTGCACAACGTTTCTGTGGGTTGGGAGAACCACAGCATTTCATGACCCTGATGATGGAGAGAGCGCTTGGGGGAGAGGGCCAGGAAGGTAAGGCCAGAGGCAGGGGCAGGAAGCTTCTAAGAATGGGTTTTGTTTTTTCTGAATGCATCAGCTTTGACTACAGGGAGCTAAGATAAATGTTCACCCCAAGAATGTTGGGGTTTCAGAGCAATCCATATGTAGTTCTGTTTGCATGAGGGAAGTAACACTCGTACCTTATAGGTTCATAAGAACAGGAACACACTCTTCTTCAATAGGGAAATGGATGAGCATTTTGGTAGTCATACAATGGAGTACTATAGAGGAATTAAAATTCTACATATAATAAAATGAAAATATCTCAAAAATAATCTTAAATGCACAAAATATGTTTCAAAAGGATATTATATAAGATATATAACCATTCAAATATGTAAAAAATGCTATATATTATTTATGTATACAAACATATGTGGAAAAGATTTAGATGCAAGGAGAATAAATATTAACTTCAGAATGAGGTTCACTTCTGGAGACCTAGGAAGAGGAATGAGACGGGGCCAACGTGAATTTCATCTGTGTCTGTAACATTAGTAAGAACATATCCACAACTGCAGTGTCTGAAGAAAATGTGGCAACAATATGTTGATCCATGTTAAACCTTGGTTCTATGCATGGGTGTCTGCTATATCATTATTTATACACGTTTATATGTTTCTCATTATTTCATAATTTATTTGAAATCTTAAATGCTTTTTAAAAACAAACTTATGAAGGGGACATAATTTCTGGCTCTAATTATACATTTTTAATATCGCTTTTCTCCCATACACTGCCCTTACCAGAGACTCTTATGTCATTTTTATTGATTTTTATTTTTTAGGGAAGAATAGAGAGGTAGAGAGAGAGGGAGAGGGAGAGGGAAAGGAAGAGAGAGAAGGAGAGGGAGAAGGAGAGGGAGAGGGACAGGGACAGGGACAGGGACAGGGATGGGGGAAGGGGAGGAGAGGGAGAGGGGGAAGGGAGGATAGGGCAGGGAAAGGGAGAGGCAGAGGGAGAGAGAGACAGGGAGAGAGAGAGGGAGAGGGAGAGGGAGAAGAAGAGGAAGAGGGACAGGGACAAGGATGGAGGAAGGGGAGGAGAGGGGGAGGGAGAGAAATCAATCAGCTGCCTCCCGCACAAGCTCTGACCTGGAGATCGAACCTGCAACCTGTGTATGAGCCCTGACAGGTCAGTGCACAGGACAACGCTCAACCAAGTGAACCACACCAGCCAGGGGAACGGGATCTAGCCTGCACTCTCACCTCAGTAGATGGCTCTAGAGGGACTCTACTTGTTTGAGGAAGGTACTCCATATCTTCAAACAAAGATGTCAGCCACTAAGCAGGTGGGCTTTATCCACCCAGAGAGGCCTCTATTTCCAATCCGCACAAAGCTTCCACATAGGCTAGTGGTAGACCTGATCTTCCCACACCAATTTCTCTCTCTTCTCTTCTCTTTTCAGAAACTCTTGAGAAGCAACTTCATTTTTAATTCCCTAGGCCCCTTGCTGTCTTACCTCCCCACTTCCTTCTGATCCTTCACAGAAAATCCCGAAATCCAGAGGCTGACTCCACTGCAGAGGGTAAGCGATGGGAAGAGACTGAGCATGGGCAAAGGAAGGGAAGGCCTGGACTCTCCGATTTATGCATTGTACACTATTCCTGCTTAAAAGATGGAACTATAATCTTGAAGTCTAATTTTTAAAATTGTGATTAAAAACACATGACAAAATTTACTACCTTAACCATTTTAAGTGTACAATATAGTAGTGTTAATTACGCACATGGTGGTGCAACAAATCTCTAGAATTTATATTATATTTTACAGAACTGAAACTCTCTACCCATTAAACAACAACTCCCCGTTTTCTCCTCCCCACAGCCCCTGGCAACCATCATTTTACCTTTTGTTTCTATGAGTTTGACTACTTTAGATAAGTCATGTAAATGAAATCATACAGTATTTGTCTTTTTGTATCTAGCTTTTTTCACTTAGCATAATGTTCTCAAAATTCATCCACCTTGCAGCATATGATAGGATTTCCTTCTTTTATAAAGCTGAATAATATTTCGTTGCATACTTTATACTATATTTTCTTCATCCATCTATACACCCTGGGGTTGACTCCACCTTTTAACTATTGTGAATAATACTTCAGTGAGCAAGAGTGTGAAGGTATCTCTTCAAGCTTCTTTTCAAATCTTTTGGATAAGTATTAGAAGTGGGATTGGTGGATTATATGGTTGTTCTATTTTTAATTTTTTGAAGACTTTCCATATTTTTTCATGGTGGCTGCATCCTTTTGCATTCCCACCTGAAAGCTATTTTTTAAGGTACTAAAGGCATGTAGTTTTTAAAGGGAGTGAAACTCTTCTCAGGAGTGACGAAAGAGAACATGGCACCTATGATCTCAGCCTGGGAGAGGGGGAGTCGGGAGGAAGAGCAGGCGGGAAACCCTAGGCGTCTCTGAACACATGGGTAACCAGCATTCTAGGAAAAAGGAGAGAATCACCTCCCTAAGCTGAGAAAGGACAGTTGTTGTCATCCCTGGGCCAGAGCACAGCAGTTCCCTCCTCTGAGTAACAAACCATTCATGGGCCACATTCGGAGCCCAGCTTCACCGCCTCTACCTGTAAGTCCACTCTGGGCACCATGGCCATGCTGTCAGCATGCACACAAGGGGACACCATGACATGGAGGCTGGGGAGGGGTCACTTCCAGCCTTCTTCCTCTTGACCCCTGACAATGTCCATCCACTCAGAAAGAATTTGACCAATTGTGGAAACACAATAATGTATTTTTCTTTCAAATGTTCTTATATTTAAACAATAGCAAAAATTCTGTGTGGCAAAATTGCTGTCCAGAAAAAATATATTAGAGTTAACAAAAAACATCTTGTTATATCTGTGTTGAGTTTTAGACTACCAAGTAGGAAGAAAATATTTGATTTATTGTGTCCATTAGGACTCTGGTTGCCAGAGCTGGAAATCCATAATTCTTAGCTTAAAAGAGGAAGGGGGAAAGGGAAAAAAGGAGGGAGCAAGAAAAAGAAGAGAGAAGAAAAGAAATCAGTTGACAAGCAAAAAGGAAAGAGTGGTAGCATTGATCTCAAAATCTCCACCTCACAGTTCTTCTTTAGCTCCATCCATCAGCTTCAGCCTCCTTCTGCACCACCACTTTCTCCACATGGCAGGCAGCTGCCAGGCTTACATCCTCAAAGATCCACAGGCAAAGTGGAAAAGGCTTTCTTCCCTCAACTGTGGCTTTAAAAAATCTCAAGGTAGAACTTTGGCGCAAATGAACTAATCCCAGTTGGCAGGCAGGTAAGGTGTTACATTGGCCAGGCTTGCGTTCTGAACATCCTCCCATGACAAATTAGAGTTTTAATAAGAATATCAGAGAAAAACACTGGAATAGAGGGAAGAAGGAGTGAATTTTTAAGGATTAGGGCCTGAATAAGCTCATTGTAGAATCTCCTTGAGCCAATCAGCCAGCCCAATTTGGGTCTATTCTACCAAAATTATTTTATTTCCTTTGCAATAGAGGCCATTCTATAAAAAGAAAAAGAAAAAGAAAAAGAAAAGATATGAAAGGCCTGGAAACAAAGTTTGAGAAAAGCTCGGCTTGTTCGACAGTGCATTTGTTTTTGGCATCAGAGAAAGGTGATGTTTATTTAGAACAGAGTTTTACATCTAGTCTTTTAAGTGCTGAACACTTCAAACATAAAAAAAAGAAAAATTAATGAACCCTCCACCACACACACACACACACACACACACACACACACACACACACAAACATACACAAGAGCAGGCTGAAGGCTGTTTCTATGGAAATGCAATTTTCCTTACATTAGCTCTTTTCTTATTTTTTGGTGATATATATGCGGTCCCGTCCTCCTGATGCTCTGAACACCAGGATCCACAGCTCAGAAGGAATATTCTAAGAGCTATCTGAGTTGTGACAATTAGATCACTCTCCACAAAAGTATATCTAACTTTTCTTATCATAAGTTTTGAAGAAAGATCAAAATTGTCTGGAAAATTTCTTGGTGTCATCATGCTACTAGGTCCATCAGCACCAAATAACACCCTCTATGAAAGGAAGGGGAAGCTTGCTGCTCAGAGTCTCCCCACAAACCTTAAGTTTCATGAAAATGCAAATAAATGCATGTGCATGTTAATAATCTTGTGATTATTAATTACTTGATAATTGGACACACAAAAATTGATATCAACAAAGATAATAAAAAACTGTATATAATATGCTACTACAATAAGGACATCAATGACAAACAAGTTAATGAGTATCTCAAAGAGTATTAAAGATTAATCAATGCATAAGAAAAGTTGATATTTCCTAAAATTTTAAAGTTCAAGAAATATTTTTAAAAATTTTGATTCATGTCTTCCCAAATTTGACAGCAATCCTAATAATTTACATGACATTATTAATCACAAGTTGCTTAGAAGCTAAACTCTTCTAAACTATCAATGTTTTTTAAAAAAGTGTTTATGAACCATGCAATAGGAAAGACTAGGCTGTCTTTCTATTTTTTTTTTTATAAAAAAAATTTTAGGTAGTCACATGTAGAGAGGATCAAAGAATATGTAGTCAATAAATTAGGAAAAGGGATTAAAGAAGTATGTCTAGTCATTAGTTAATAAAAACTTATGTTATTCTTCTGGGTTTTATGATATTCGTAGTAGTTATAAGATTCTCAATTGTGCAACTTGTGGTTTCTCATCTAATGCATCACTCATTTTATATGTAAATATTCAATTTGACATTTACAATTTTCTTTCTGTTTTTAAAGGGCCCTCTCAAACTGTGCAGGCTTCAGTCCCTGCAAAAACCTGAATCCATTCTCATGTATCCGGGAAGACCTCACTGATGAGGCAACATTAAGCAGAGGCATGAAGAAGGCATAAAGCCCTGCAGATCCCTGGAGAAGGTGTTTTCCAGGCAAAGGGAAGAGAACGGATAAAGGTTTGATGGAAGGAGTATATTGGGAAGTCATTATATTTCTTAGTGTGTCCTATGAGAATAGAAGTTTAAATTACCTTAAAAGACATCCCCCATTGCATAGTACAATGCCAGTGGGCTTGGCACTGAACCTGTCGTTTATACTTTGCAAACCACAGCTGTGGCTACTTGCCTCTTCAGGCTGCTTACTAACAAAACCCCGATATTATCTGGGGCTTCAATGTGCCTGGTGAAAAATCTGTTTTTCCAGCCTTCTTCACTGCAAGTTATCTGACAAAGTTCTTGTCAGTGAGATCTAAATGTAAGTCCCTGGGTGAAGCTGTTGGGAGAGCCCTTTAGAGGAATGACTCCATTGGAAAAATTCTCTTTTTCTGCTTCTTTATTCTTGCCTGAGATTGAACTGTGAGGCTGGAGCACTGGCGGCCATCCTGAGCATCTGTGAGCGGCTTCACACCCGCTCCTGTAAGGGTGGTAGAGCAGAGAACTAGGAGGATCCTGCATCTTTGGTGACACCGTGGAGCCACCATGCTATCCCTGAATTTCAAACCTTGGGAATTATTTCACATGACAGAAAAGAAAAAGAAAGAAAGAAAAAGTCCTGATTTCATTAAGTCACTGTTTTGTTCAGATCCCTGTTACAAGTGCCTGAATGCAGTTCCTAGCTAAAATGCTAGAGAACAACAACAAAAAAGATTATATATATACCAAATTTAGTGCAAACTTGGAATTCCAAGTCACATATTACTATCAATGAAAAATATTTTCTCCCACACCTACTTGTTCAGAATAGTCTACATAGAATCCATATAAGCCTTTGTTTTGAACATTTTAATGGACTATCTAAAATGCAAGCATCAAAGTAAGGTATTGTCATTCAAGTTAGCTAAATAGAAAAATGTCACTACTCAAGAAACATAAACATCAGACTTCTCTTTCAAAGAATGCAAAAGCATATCACTTATATCGCCTTAGACAGCCCATATTATCCAAAAAGAACTGACCTGCATTTTATTAACTTAGTTGTTAATAAATAGTTCTTGCTCTTTGTAATTTAATTAGTGCTTTAAACATCTAACTAAAAAGAATATGCAGAGATACCCATGTGCAGAGCTAACATTAAATACATGAGTACTGAGCAACCTTAAATAGGGAACACACAGAGAGAGAACAAACGCTGTGAATGTGTAAGTATTTCTGGCTGCTGACATCAAGTAAAGATGAAGAACAGGTCTTTCCCATGCACAGAAGAGAACAAGACAGTAACCAAAATCAGATTGTTTTAATCCACCACTGATTAGTAACATAACAGTGAAAAGAATCAGTGGTAGTCAGTGGCAAGTCTGATACCTGCTTGAGTACCACAGACTAAAGCACCTGTACGGCGAAAAATGTCTTCCTGGCGTACATTTTAAGGTAAATAAAAACCGCTTACTGTCAGAGCTAAGAGCTGGCCAATGACACGCTCTGGCTGCCTGACGGGGTACCCCTGTCACGGCTGAGGAGTGCCTTGGGCAGGAGCAATTCCCAGGCTGCTGTGTCTCTCACATGTGGTGTTCTGAAACCGTTAAGGAAAATGAGAAGCACTGTGAAAGTACATTTTTGGCTCAGCATAAACCATTCATTGATTTGTGAGCCGCAAGTCCTCCAGGGGGTGTTACGAATTCATACGATAGCTAGATTTTTACATTTGGATCTCTTCTTCAGCTGATGGATGTGTAAAATATCATGTTAGCCTGGCTACCCCCTATTGGCTAAACATCTGAGGAGGTTCAAGTGTATGAGTTATTTCTTCCAAAGTCAATTGTAATTTACACTCACTAAATTGCCTCCAGATCCACCTTTTAAAGATAGTAGATTCAAAATTGCATTCATTCTGGCCCACACTGTCCATTTGTGTTTAAACCACAGCCCTGCTTTGGAGAGCCGCCATCACTAATGGAAAGACATTATGTGGCTGAAGATCCACATTTTCCACAGGAGAGCAGAATGCTGGCAAGTCAAATGGCCAATGTACAAGTAGTTTTCAGCCCAGCGAAAACTCCGCTCTAATAGTGAGCAGGCAGCCTAGGGGGAAGAGGGGGTGGAGGGTCAGGATATCAGTTCTTCAGTCCAGAAAATCAAAAGCACCAGTTTTACACTAGAAAAAAATTCACCTTTGGCCTGAAAAAGTCTTGAAATGAAGGAGTATTTTTCTTTTTTGCCCTTTCCCATTGTTTCCTGTACGTTCCTCTGTGGAAGCACTCCCGGGCTTTATTTTACTGCTTAGTTTAATTCATTTTACTTACCAGCTTTTAAAATGAACATCATTCATGATTCTGCATGTCTTTCCAGTTGCAACCAAAAAATAATCCAGGCAACACGACTTCCTTCAAAAGCCCAAATGCCAAACTGCCACTGTGAGAAACATGGACAACTGGCAATTCCTCTCACTAATTGCTGTATTGCGGTTTTAGTGAAATAGCAAGTAAAGGTTTAGAGAGCTTGTTAGAAAGGATTGCTTGTTTCAAGACCAAAAAATAAAATTACAAAACAGCCACATATTTGCAAAGCATCAGTCTAAAACAACCACATGAAGCTCAGATATAAGCCAGTGTGTACTTGAGGAGATTAATTTATTCCATGGCATTGACCTCAAGGCCCACAGACTACTAAAATGTGATGAGCCCGTGAAAGGACTGTTTTTCAAAAGTTCTGATTCTGTTGATGGGTTTTTAAGTAGGCTTTCTCATTTTAAAACCAGCTCTTGCTGACTGAGCTACAAATGCACATTTGGGATGCCTAGCAGAGTAAATGAGAGAAACAATGAGTTTCATCAAACCGAACACCTGATGACTCTCTCCACCAGCCTTCCCTTTTCTCTCCCAGCAGAGTCTCTATTATGAGTCCTCTTTAACCCAATTAGCTGCCATCAATTTTCTACTCCAATCTCCCCATAACCTCCTTTCCTCCCCAATCAATTCTTTTAAATCACAACTAGACTATTCCCTGTGTGTTCAGCAGTCAGAGCTCAGTGTAAAAATTCATGTGGCCCATTTACAACATCAAATCAGTACAGCTGCCTTTCTACTTAGGATGTGCTTCCTAAATGTACTTATATTTCTGGCTGGTGTTGCTGTCAGTGCAAGTTGATGCTCTGGATCTGCTCTGAGGGACCCAAGGTTACATTTTTGGCAATGCCATAAGGTTAAGATTTTGTTCCCAACATAAGGGGGACAGGGTCTACTATCAACCATGTGGACATTTGCTTCTGGGAGGTCCAATAGTCTTAAACAAAAAGAAGTAGAAACATCTGGAATCTCATGGTCAGCTTGTTTGTTATGGGCAACAGCAGGGGAGCCTAGAATCCACATCCAACCCCACTGCTAAGGGAGCCAGCGGTCAACAATCACTCCTCAATATAGGACTGAGGGAGAGGAGACATTCCACATTGTATCTAAGGGATTTTATGAAAAAAGGAAAAATTATAGCCAAAGCCATCATGTTATTTTGGTGAAATTCAAAAATCAGAACTTCATTATTACTTTGGAAATAAAATAAAGACTTATTTCCTTCTAAGTTTTCATCATTACATTTAATTTTAAATAGAATTCACTTTTCCTAAGATATAGGAAAGATACCTACTCACAGATGCACACTGCCCTATATCACATAGATCCTATTTTGAAGGGTCAATTGGAATAATATTATGTATGAAAGAAGTTTAGAAAATTTAAAGTGCATTATAAATATAATATTTCATTATGATTTTTTAGTTAAGAAAACAGACAGTGTTACAATATAAAATTTAATTCTTATTCTCCATTAACGTATCACTAATCTTACCTGGCCAAACAATTGTATAGCTATCCTAAGCAGTTCATTTAAATAGCTAAAATGAATGAAGACGCTTCATTTAGTTTATAGCTTTTCTTTCTTTCTTTTTTTCAGCATAGACTGAAATTTTTGTGGGTAAATAGAAATGGGATAATTTGGGAGAATGACATGGGAGGACATCCTGGGAGTTGTACCTTTCAGCCAAATGAACTGAAAATTATCAAATTACCCAGATTTGTCTTTTGTCAATTAATTAATAAAAGTTAACCACATTTGGCATGTTACGATGCTGTTTAAATTCTTCTGAATCTTGATAACAACACTGCTCCTACCAAATGGGGTTTAGCCTCAAAGGAGGAGGGAAATGGCTATAGTGCATAAGAATGTAAGGCACGAAATCCTGACCAGCCAAGATAAACAGAGATCAGTGCCCCACCGCCAACTAGAGAGACTGCAATTGGGTTGGAAAAGGACAATACAAAAAGAAAGAAATATAAATATTCAAGTTTTTTTCTTCTGGACTTGCTCCATTTGATATCAAAATATACTATAAACTTACAGTAGTTCAAATAGTGTGATACTAGCACAAAAAGACAAATATATCAATGAAACAGCATTGAGAGTCCAGGAAAAGACCCATAAATACAAATGAACTTCATATATATATATATAGCATTTTAAAATTGGGAATAATATTGACTTATTTAATTATGTTGGTTAAAATGATGGTTTTGTTTGTTTTTTTTTTTACTCAGAATAAACAGATAAATTTAGATATTGACTCAAAAAATACATAAAATTCCAGTTAAATTGCCAAATGAAAATAAATCTAAGAGTGTTCTAAAAGATAAAACTTAAGAACTTATTTATACTGTTTGGGATAAGAAAGACCCAAGTCCTGTAAGTTATAAAGAACAAGATTGACAGATTTAATAATATAAATATTTTAAGTCACTGTATGGTGAAAGGTACTATAAACAAGTTAAAATACAAATGACAGACTGAAAAGTTTTTCATCCCCTTTAACCAGCAAGGAGATACTATCTAATATGTAATGACTCAAGAAAAACAAATAAGCCATAGAAAAAGTGGGAAGTGCCTCAAATCAGCAATATATATATATATATATATATATATATATATATATATATATATATATTTTTACTATTAATCATTACAAAGTCACTCAATTTAACTAACAACCAGGGATTGTTAAGTAAAGAGGAAACAATTTCCCCATAAAATTGACAGAGTGAAACATCTATTGCTCACATAGTTATGGAGAAACAGGCAAGTTTAGACAATATTAAAAGCAGTGGAAATGGCAACAACCTCTTTAGAAAATATATTTAAATTTTAAATGTACATATCTTTGAAGAATTCTAATCTATCATGAAAATACAAGCAGGAATGCCCCACATTCCTACATACAAATATTGTATCATTGTTTATAAGGAAAACATTGAAATAGCATAAATGCTCATCAATAAACTATAGAATACAATAAATATGTATTTATTGCAAAGAAAAACCACTGTGTAAGCTACATTGTGATATATATATATATATATATATATATATATATATATATAAAACAATTTATAGATTATAGATAGCTACTACTAATATATATGTACACACATTTATTTTCAAATATTTAAGTAATTGAAGAGAAGCAGGCCTATCAAACTATTTCCAGTGATTGTCTCCAGGGATGTGAGTCAGGGAGATAAGCAGATGTTCTCTTCTTATTTTATACACTCCTATTTTGTTTAATTTTGCTACCATAGGTATATGTTACTTTCACAATAAGAAATGCCAATCAAGGTCTCAAAATGCTTTTAATGTTAAGGTACTGCTTTAGTCAGGCATAAAGTGCACCCTCACAGCCATTCACTTAATCAACCATTACACTGACGCATTTGCAGTGCAGCAGAGTGCAAAATGGGCACAAATCCCTGCTCTCAAGGAGTCTACATTCTAAGGCAAAAGCAAAAATAAAGCACAATAAAAAGGTAAATTATAAATACATAAGCAGGAAATAAGTGCTATGGAAAAAAATAGAGCAAGACAAGGAAATCCAGAATACAGAACGTGGTGGGTGGGGGTTAGTAGATGCAGCCGAAATTTTAAATAGGTGGTCAGGTAGGCTCACGGAGGAGATATCTGAGCAAAGGCTTCGGAAGTTAAGGGAAAGACTCCTGGTTATCTGGGGGAAGACAATAACAGGCAGGAAAACCAGAGAGCACAAAGGCCATGGTTAAAGTGCTCCTCATATTCGTTGGAATAGGGAGACAGAGATGAAAAGGCAAGCAGATGAGGAGTAGATGGGGGTCACTAGGTAAGGACTCTGTAAGGACATGGTATAGTCCTAGACCGCACTGCAATAGACATGTTCCACCGGATCTCTGACTTAGCATTTATAACAATGATTCACCACTAACCCTTCCCGTCCTTCCCAAAAGCGTGGTATTGGGAGGGTTCAGGTAATTCCAAACTTTATTTTCCTGTAAAAATTCCTTTATGTTTTCTGACAAGTTTTATGAGCCTTTGTTTCTATTTTAATGATCTCCTCTGAGAGGTGAAAGTTTCAGAACTTGGACTCTTCACAATAAAGCTCTTAGCTATCTTACATGTGATCCATTGCAAAGACATAGCCTGCCACCAGCTGCAGTGTCTTCTCAGAACAGAAAAAGGACAACACCCCCAGGGGTCTATCAGTCACCCTGGCGCGCAAGCTCGTGTGACTTCAATATAATGAAGTTAAATGAGCTTTTAAGACGACTGCCACCCAGGGCCCTTGCTGGTGAAGGGACTAAATAGAGAGAGACCGATGCACCCACTCCCTCAGCAGTTACCAGGTTGTGAATGTTAGTTCTTAAGCATAAGAGATTTAGGCTTCCTAAAGAAATTGTTTATTCTAGTCAAGTTTGTAGAATGTTTCTCTTTCTGTAAGATTTTTTCCAGTCTTACTGAGGTGTGATTGACATAAAACATTGTATTAGTTTAAGGTGTACAACATAATAATTTGATGGATATACATATAGCAAAATGATTACAATTAGTCTAGTTAACCATCACCTTACACAAGTTACAATTTTTTCCTCAACATGAGAACTTTTAAGATCTGCTCTCTTAGCAGCTTTCTAATATGCAATACAGAATTTTTAAAAGCACCATTCTGATATTCTGAAGTCTTCCTCACTTCTGTTGAGGCTCTTGTGTGTGTGTGTGTGTGTGTGTGTGTGTGTGTGTGTGTTTATTTGTTTGTTGTATTATAATAAAAAGAGCAAGACAGAAAATCAGGAAAATGTGCTAGTCCTGGCTCTTGCCTCTAATTTTGGATATCTTAAATAACTCCAAATTTCAGTTTCTTAGCAATAATAATGGGACAGTATCCTGCCTATACTATAGGCTTGATGTAAAGATAAGTGAGGTAACATGGAAAGCTCTATCAAAACTACAGTAAGATCTAGAATACTCTAGTAATCAGTTTATTTATTAACCATAACATGTCATAATTATTCCCAGGATAAAAGGGCTATTAGAACCTGTGCAGGCAGCCAGTAGCCAATCTATGTTATTTTTCTTTTTAATTTTTAAAAATTTATTTTAATTTTCTTTTTATTTAATCTTTTTATTTTTTATTTTAAGTTGGGTTTGTTGTAAGACCTTAAATAAAAGTACACTGTACACAATTGTGTAATCTAATTACCTAAAGCTTTTAATAGATTTATATTATTTATTTAATTTTAACAATATTCATTGTTGAAAGTATTACATATATCTCCTTCCCTCCCCCCATTGACCTCTTCTAGCCCACCCCTGCCCCCCAACCCAAGCCTTCACCACCCATTGTCTGTGTCCATGGGTTATGCATATATGCATACAAGTTCTTTGGTTGATCTCTTCCCAACCACCCACCCTCCCCTGCTTCCCTCTGACATTAGTCAGTCTGTTCCATGCTCTATGTCTCTGGATCTATTTTGTTCATCAGTTTATTTTGTTCATTAGATTCCACATATAAGTGAGATCATGTGATACTTGTCTTTCTCTGGCTGGCTTATTTCACTTAGCATAATACTCTCCAAGTCCCTCCATGCTGTCCCAAAGGGTAAGAAATCCTTTTGTACATCTGCGTAGTATTCCATGGTATAAACATATCACAGCTTTTTTATCTATTCATCTACTGATGGGCACTTGGGCTGTTTCCAGATTTTAGCTATTATAAATTGTCTGCTTCTTAAGTATTTGCAGCAAAACTTAGAGGCAGCTTTCAATCTAAAATGAAAGGATTTCATGGACCTGGGGTGACTGACTCATCTTGGTTTGTTCAGGACTTTAAACCAGAAAGTCCCAAGTCCCTGGAAGCTCATGGGTTCCAGGCAAAGTGGAATGGTTGGTCACCCTGGATGCATAAATTATTAAGAAAATCTAAAAGAGAGGTGTAATTGAGTTTATGGCATCTTGGAGAAGAATAATAGTAATTTCTCTCAAAGATTTAGAGAGAACCCAGTATGTTAAAGAAAAACTCCTGTGAATGGCACAGATAATAGAAGAAAAACCATGCTCATTTCTTGGGATACTGCTTTGTAGAATAGAGAAAGTGTTCAAAGACTGATAGAAACATGTCAACAACTTACAGGAGCCAGCTCAAATGGACTTGCACTTCCACTGGCCAAATATGGGACAATTTAACAACACAAATAATAATAATGTTAATTAATTATAACATTTTTAATCCATGGCATATATGATAATAACAATAAAAAAAGAGTGGGAGTAGGGAGGAGGTACGTGAAGAGAACCAGAAGAGTGCCAGCTGATAAATCAGAAGGAATGATAGAACCTCTGAAATCACCAGTTTATAAATAACTGTATAATAATTGATTCAGAAATGATTACTATTGGATGCTAAAATAATTGGGTGCAACCTGGCTGGCTTTTTGGCCTGCTATATCCATAAAAGGCAACAGACACTGTGCACTTAGTTCCACAGGCCTGGCAGCTTTTGCGTTCTCTGTCTTGGAACCCGGCTGCCATGCTACTAGAAAGTCCGGGCTCTCCTGCTGGAGCAAGAGGCCACATAGAGAGGACAGAGGACACCTAGAGAGAGGGGACAAAGGGAAATGAACTGAGCACCAGCTGACAGCACCCAAATTCCAGACCTGTGAGGAGGCTTCTGGGACCCTCCAGACCAGCCCAGCCCCACTGCCAGCTGGATATAGTTCAATGAGTGACCCTGCCAGTACCACAGGACAACGAAGCACCCTGTCAGTCCACAGAAATGAGAAAAGTAAATAAATAGCTATTGTTTTAAGCCACCAAGTTTCAGGTTGATTTGTTACACATTAATAGGTAACTGACCCGAAAACTGAATACAACATACTAGTATAGCTATAAAACATATATATTGGGACAATCGGGAAACTTTGAAAGGACTGGATATTAGATAATATTATTATATCAATGTAAAATTCCTTAGATGTACCAATGGCATTATGGTTATATAAGACAATACATTTGCTTTCAGGAAATGCATGCTGAATACTTGGAGGTGGAGTGTTATGATGTCTGCAACTTTCAAATGGTTCAGGGGGAAAAAAAGTATCTGTCTCTCTCTTTCCTCTCTCTCTCTCTCTCTCTCTCTCTCTCTCTCTCTCTCTCTCTCACACACACACACACTCTCTCTCTCTCTCACACACACACACACACACACACACACACTCACATCTGTATGCTTTATATACTATATAAGCAAATGTGGCAAAAATAATTCATTGATCTAGGCAGAGTACTATTCTTTCAACTTTTCTGTAATTTTGAGATTTTTCAAAATAAAAGCTTTGAGAAAGAGAAATAAATGACTTCGAGATTTATAATAAATTTTGTACTTTTAAATAAATGTTTTTATTTTAAAATAAAATTGAGCACTTAATTAATAATGAAAATGAGTCTCAAAGACAGAATTTTAAATGTCCTGGATATGCAGGAATAATAGTTTGGAACAAATGGAGCATAGCTCAGTAGCAGATAATTAAGACAGAACAGCAATATAACAGTTGCAATATAACTGCTTAGATTTTATTGGTGGCATTAGATTAGTGGTTGCATTAAATACTTAAATCCCCCCACACCCCTATATAAATATAGGACAGCAAGACAGGTGGTTAGGAGAACCATGCCATAAATAAGCGGTGGGACTTGGGGCAATTTACTCTCCCTCTCTGGGCCTCAGATTCCTTGTCTATAAAATAAAGGCTAATTGATGTCTATCATGGCTTTTATTTCATGAATCCCCAAACTGGTATCATATAATTTACTTAAGCATACACCACAAAAGGGATAAAACCACAAGGAATTGTAAAAAATCAAGCAAGCTACAAAAAAATAAAGAAGAGATAACAATCTTAGAACACAATCTTGCTAAACAGGAGTTTCCTTGGAAGAATGAAATGTCATGCAGAGGCAATTGGTTCATATAGCAACTCATGCTGATGGGAAATATCACAATAAATGTGGCAAAGCAGGTATGAGTCAGTGCAATGAAATTTACCACACCCAGGAGCCTCATTGAAATGTACCTCTCACATCCACTAACCAGATTCTTATAGGTGTCTTTCCTCAAAAGCTTACTAACAAAATGTCTATAAGTTAAAGCTTATTTAAAGTACTTCCATAACAATCCTATAGTAAGCAAGTAATAACCCCAGATATATCATCTACCTACTTTATATCAATGCAATGTTTCATAATGACAGCTTTATTTTATTTTATTGTCTTTTTTTCTTTATTGACTAAGGTATTACGTATGTGTCCATTGCCCCCTCCACACACCCCCACTCATGCCCTCTCCCTCTGGTGTCTGTGTCCATTGGTTAGGCCTATATGCATGCATATAAGTCCTTTGGTTGATCTCTCCCCTTACCCCGACCCTCCCTTACCTTCCCCCTGAGGTTTGATGGTCTGATCGATGCTTCTCTGTCTCTGGATCCTGTTTTTGTTCATCAGTTTATGTTGTTCATTATATTCCACAAATGAGTGAGATCATGTGATATTTATCTTTCTCTGACTGGCTTATTTTGCTTAGTATAATTCTCTCCAGTTCCATCCATGCTGTTGCAAATGGTAAGAATTCCTTCTTTTTTACCGCAGTGTAGTATTCCATTGTGTAGATGTACCACAGGTTTTTAATCCACTCATCTGCTGATAGCAGCACAATTTACCATAGCTAAGATTTGGAAACAGCATAAGTGCCCATTGACAGCTTTATTTTAAATTAAAATAAAGCAATAAATGTTATATATCACATAAACAAATTGAGAGATAAAAATCACATAATTGTATCATATGATGCAGAAAAAGCATTTGACAAAATCCAGCACCATTTCTTAATAAAAACTCTCAGCAAAGTGGAAATAGAGGGATCATACCTCAACATAATAATAACCTTATTTGACAAACCTGCAGCCAACATCATACTCAATGGGCAAAACTAAAACCATTTCCCCTAAGAACAGGAACAAGAAAGGGATGCCCACTTTCACCACTCCTGTTCAACATCAACATAGTATTGGAAGTACTAGCCATAGCAATTAGACAAGAAGAAGAAATAAAAGGCATCCAAATTGGAAAAGAATTGTTGTTATCTGCAGATTACATGATATTGTACATAGAAAACCCTAAAGATTCCATCAAAAACTACTAGACTTAATAAATGAATTTGGCAATGTAGCAGGATACAAAATTAACACCCAGAAATCTATGGGTTTTTTATACACCAATAATGAACTCACAGAAAGAGAAACTGAAAAAACAATCCCATTTACCATTGCAACAAAAAAATTAAGATATGTAGGAATAAACTTAACTAAGGAGATAATTGACCTGTTCTTGGAAAACTACAGGACATTTAAAAAAGAGATAGAGGAAGACATAAACAGATGGAAGAATACACCATGTTCATGGATTAGTAGAATCAACATCATTAAAATGTCCATACTACCCAAAGCAATCTATAGATTCAATGCACTCCCCATCAAAATACCAACAGCACATTTCACAGATCTAGAAAGAACTCTCCAAAAATTCATCTGGAGTTAAAAAAACAATAACACCTGAATAGCTGCAGCGATCCTGAGAAAGAAGAACAAAGTAGGAGGAATCTCAATACCGATATCAAGATGTATTAAAATGCCACTGTTCTCAAAACTGCCTGGTACTGGCACAAGAACAGACATACAGGCCAATGAAACAGAATAGAGAACCCAGAAATCGACCCAAACCACTATGCTCAACTAATATTTGACAAAGGAGGCAAGAGCATACAATGGAGTCAAGATAGTCTCTTCAATAAATGGTGTTGGGAAAATCAGACAGATACATGCAAAAAAAAATGAAACTAGACCACCAACTTACACCATACATAAAAATAAACTCAAAATGGATAAAGGACTTAAACATAAGACGGGAAACCATAAAAATATAGAAGAATCCATAGGCAGCAAAATATCAGACATATGTAGTAGCAATATCTTTACTGACACAGCTCCTAGGGCAATGAAAACTAAAGAGAAAATAAACAAATGGGACTACATCAAAATAAAAAGCTTCTGCACAGCAAAATAAACCATCAACAAAACAATAAGAAAACTCACTGCATGGGAGAACATATTTGCCAATGTTATCACCGATAAGGGTTTAATCTCCAAAATTTACAGGGAACTCATACAACTTAACAAAAGGAAGATAAACAATCCAATTTAAAAAAAAGCAAAGAGAACTACAGAAGGGTCTTCTGTACACAAAGGATTTCAATGCATATTTGCGATATGAAAAGCAGAACAGAGGGGGTAGCAATGAGAAGTGAGCCAGTTCATCCAGGGACCCCCAGGGACTCAGGGATTGGAGGTGGGATGAGAGACAGCAATTGAAATGAATGTACACAGAGCATTTGGACCCCACACAGCTTCTGCCAAACTGGGGGATCAGCTGAGAAAGATGACATGGGTTCCAAGTTATAGGGGCTTTGACACAGAGGTACATACACCAAAAGAATGTTTCAATGAGAAAGCTATGCAGTACATTGAGGGTAATCATCCAATTAGAGCAAAGAAGATAGCTCATAAGAAAGGATTCCAGAAGAGAAGGGGAAAAACTGTATCTGATATAATTTCATTTTGGAGGGGGGAAAAAGCCACTAATAGCTGTATATGACATCTAAAGGAACATATAGAAAAATGAAAAGGATAAACAAAGAGGAAACTATACAAGTGAAAATAAATGGGTAATACATGAATGTTCATAGCAGCACTATTTATAATAGCAAAAAAGAGGGAACTCAAATCCAGTTGATGAATGGATAACTATGTATACCCACGCGATGGAATATTATTCAGCAATAAACAAGGAATGATGTGCTGATACAAGCTACAACCTGAGTGAACCTGGAAACCATCATGCTGCAGTCGTGGCTGAATGGCTGAAGTGATGGACTAGAAAACATCATGCTAAGTGAGAGCGACCAAACACAAATGACCCCATATTATATTATTCCACTAACTTGAAATGTCCAGAATAGGCAAATCTAAAGACAGAATATAGATGAGTGTTTGCCTAGCCCTGGAGGAGGTGGGAGGGGAGAATGGAGAGAGACTACTAAAGAGTTTATGTTTCTTTTTGGGGTGATGGAAATGGTCTAAAATTAGATTGGGGTGACAATTACAAAACTCTGTAAATATACTAAAAATCATTAGATTGTGCACTTTAACTCCGTGAACTTTGTGTTATATCTCAAAACCTATTAAATAAATAAATGAGAAAATAAGGCAAATCTGACTCTAAGTAAAAAAAACACACACAAATGTGTTCAAGAGAGCAAAATAAGCCGTAGCCTGTTTGGCTCAGGGGATAGAGCATCGGCCTGCGGGCTGAAGGGTCCCAGGTTCAATTCTGGCCAAGGGCACATGCCCGGGTTGTGGGCTTGATCCCCACCCAGTAAGGGGCATGCAGGAGGCAGCGGATTAATGATTCTCTTTCATCACTGATGTTTCTATCTCTCTCTCCCTCTCCCTTCCTCTCTGAAATCAATAAACAAATATATTTTAAAAAAGAGAGAGAGCAAAATAATTGTAGCACACAATATGGATGCATTTGCATAGTTATAATGTATATCATTGATTTAACAAAAGTATCAATATCCTAGTAAGATGGAGAGTTGGGATGAGGAAATTTGGGGAGATATGAGACTTTCTCATCTTCCATAACAAGAAATCAATAGATTGTGCCTAAAACTGACAAATCAAGAAATGTTACAGAATCCATCATATTACTTAAAAATTGGAGGTAACTAGCCACAGAGGCTCTAATAGTAGCCGTGGTTGGACAGCAGGAATGAGGGTGTGTTAGGAGCTGCACTAATCGTACAAGCTTTACGTGCTGTCTTCTGTTCTTTTAACTACATGCACTTTTTCTTTAATAAAAATAAAAATTAGATGTAAGACAAGTTCATGTTTCCTGCCAGCTCAGCCTGTGAAGCGTCCCCCTGACGTGAGCCCTCGCCTGGAGGACATCAGCACCATTGCTCCACGTTGGTCCAGGACTCTCAGCAAGCGGGCGACTCGGTGCAGACTCCAAGGCTGACTCGTCCCAGGGGGGCCGGCTCTGAACCAGGAATATTTGCTGCATCTGCCTTGAGTGGGGCACGGAGGAGGCATCTGATCTCTTTGGGGTTTTGAATAGAAATGTTACCATGATGCAAAATCACAAAGGCACCACCAAAAATAAATTAAAGGTGTACAAAGTGGTTTTGTCCCTTCCATGGGGCATCCTCGGGATAGTGTGACTCACTTCTCTGCTGTCTTTTTCAGATGAGAAAACTGAGACCCAGGAAAGCTGAGCAGTATCCAAGGTCACGAAACAAAAGAGGCAGGACTCAGGTGAACATCTCTATAGACTTATAATACTGCCACCTGAGACAACTGCTCCCCCCAGCCCCGAGGCGTGGCCACCATGAAATGTACACCGTGTGCTCCCAGGCTGAGAGCCACCGATGCCAACAGTTATTTTACTCTATGTACTTCCTAAAATATGCAGTGGAATGTTTTCTAGATCCTCTCCACATCAAAAATAAAATATCTAAATAAAACCGAGCCAGTCCTAAATCTCCTTCTGTCTCTTCTTCTCACTTCTGTGTCCTTTCCCCTAATTATTTTTCAACCACCATGTCATGTAAAGCCACATTTGTGTAAGTTAGATGCATGTGTGGAGAATTCTGCACCAAAAAGCGTTATTAAGCAATAATTTTTAAGCACTGCTTGGCTTGGAAAAACACATCTGATCAATTCCCTTAGTTCCAAGATCCTGCCTGGTACATTACTATATCAATTGCACATGGAATGATTTTAAATATTGCTAGATAATTATCCACAGCATATTATTTATTCTGGGTCACGTAAGGAATGTCAGATATTTATGGATATGAATGTGGATATGGGCGTGGAGTAATCAGCTAGATCGATAGGATATGGATACAGGTACACATATAAACAACACATCTTTTCTCATATGATCCCCATTTAACAGAGGAAGAACCTGGCCCAGAAGGAGACGGACAAATACACACGCCTATTGAGGCATCTCCAATTAGTTTCCTCCGTAAACTCCGCACAGCCAAGATTTGCATGTTTTTATTTCGGGCAGCCTTCAGAATAACGCAGAAAAATGCTGTACAGACCAAGTGTTTTGAAATGTCTTTTATCAGCAAAACATGTACACTTACACTCCTACCAGCCACAGCTCAATTTTAGATCGTAATTCTGTGCGCATCTGCTGCAATAACTACCTTTTCTATGTTGACTGGTGACTGATGAAGGAGGAGGAATGTATCTTTAAGTTTGCTATCATGAAAAATATATATACCCCCCTCTCCCATGGCCGGGCACCTGTGATTCCGCGTGGTCCTTTTCCTTCTGAGCAGTTCAATTAGCGGGAAATCTCTCTCTGATGGACTGAAGCAGCTTGAGTGAACGCCCGAGCGCTCAGCCAATTAGGCTCATTTGAAGTTGCAGAATTGCCTTCTTTGGTGTTAAAACCCCATGTCAAACACTGGGTCTAAGATCATTTGTGCTTCAAAATGAGATTGACAGAGCAGCTGCAACAGGGGGCATGCCTGCTGGACGACTTAATTGTGGAGCCTGAAGGGCCATCATGAACCGGCTTGCGGAGCCGGCCTCACCACTGCTGCATTACAAATGCTCTTTATTAACAGCGATCTGTAATCAATGGGCTCAGGCTTTTTGCCAGAGCCCCCAAATCAGACAGCGGGGCCTCTGCGTCAGGGTGGGCGGAGCCACAGGGCCCCGCTATCGAACTGGGAAGAGAAGGCTGTGCTGCCCCTGCCTGACTCCTGGGTGCAGATGCTAAATCAGAAAGGGTCCCTCATCATCATTCCAGGGGCGCCCTTCTCACACTACTGCTTGAATATTCATCAGCCGGGGTAAGCGTGGCGCACCGTACATTTACATGCTATCATGTGAATGGAACGAATTGCTTTTGTTACAACGAAGGCAAATGTCCTAAGTTAGCATTATGTGCAAGGGTAACTTTTGATCAGAAATATAAAGGCTTAAAATATATATATATGTATCCAAATGTAGATACATAGAAACAAACAATTCAGTAGATGTTAGGGGATAGTAGGAGTTAGGAGGGTCGTAGTTAAGTAGACATTAGGTTAATTGCAGGAATCTAAAAACTTTTTATTTGGAAACAATCCGTAAATTCCAATATGGACTTCCTTTCCTTCAGAAGAAATCATTACATAGCATTCTTTCTAAAATGTATAATGGGAAAAGCACCGGACTGGGGAGTCAGAGACCTGTGAGCCGACCACGCAAGAACCACTGCCCAGGAGCTGTGTGACCTTGGGCAAATCATTAACCTCTCTGGCCTGCCCAGCCTTATCTGTAATACGTGAGGGATTAACGAGTTGCAATATCCCTGAAGTCCATTGTCTTTCCACCTTAGCTTAAATGTGTTTGGTGTTATTTCTTTCACACTGTAGTGTAAGAAAGCCATTTATTTTTATTAAAGAGCAGAAGAAAGGAAGAGTACAGATGGGGCAGCCAAACCAACTTGCCTCAGCCCCTTTGTCCTATTCTCAAACAAATGTCTTTTTGGATATTCTTGCTGCCACATTGTGTTAAGACCTGTGCAAGATAAGGCAGGACCAGAATCACCTAGTAGAGAGCCCAGTCTACCAAAGGGAAACAGATCAATAGGTAAACAACTCACCAGTCCTTGTGTAAGGTTGCTTTTCAGTTCAATAATAGATCTGACTGCATCTTATCCAGGGGCAATGCGCATGGCACCCTATCCGTGCACTGCGCACCTGCAGGGGGCAGCATCCACATAGACCAACAGCTGAACAAATACTACCTGGAGTTGTGCAACATGGCAGCCCCGTTCCTAGTAGATCAAATCAACAAGCATCACATTCCACTAAGTTTTGAAAGAGATAATAACATGAGCTCCCTGCCCTCTAGCCATTATACTCTAGAAATAAGCTCATCAAAAGTATATAAATAAAAATGCAAAATTTAATACACAAGTAGATATAAACTGTCAAAGAAAGAAATGACTGAAGACAGCAATAAAAAAATCACAAACAATAAGTGATTGGTATTAAGACTATACTGTGGTCTGAATTAGATGAAATCATATAGGCAAAGTGCTTAAAATTGTGCCTGGTACATAGCAAGCTTTTAATAAATGTTAGTTTGGGTCCCACTCACTTTTACAATATTTTGCACAATGATAATATTTGCCAGAAGGGAGAGATTATTTTAGTTTGGAATGCCCAAGGAAGGATTTATAGATAAAGCAAGGTTTAAATGGAATCTTAAAGCATAGGTGAAATTTGAATAGGGGAAATATTAAATCGTGATTTAATTCAGATTCCCACCAAGTGTGCCTATGGGGTCATCGAGGTGAAACACTGGACACTCAAAGTTCTGGCCATTTCTCACCACAAAATTCTAAAGGGTCAAAGCACCAGCTCTGTCCCCATTCATTCAGCTGCCAATAGTCTCTATCAGAACAGTCAAAGGCTCTGTAACCCCCACCTCCCCATTTTCTCCTTAGCCAATTCTGTGGGGCATCTTTAGTCCTTCCAATTAGAAGGGCTCCACCAAGCTGATTCTACATTCCCAAAGCCACCTAAAAGGTTCCCTCAAGCTGACCTGACTGCTGGCTCATAGATGACAGACTTGCCCCACTGGTGTGGCTCAGTTGATTGAGCATCATCCTATGCACCAAAAGGTCACAGGTTCAATTCTTGGTCAGGGCACATGGCCGGGTTGCAGGCTTGCTCCCCAGTAGGAGGTGTGCACAAGGCAGCCAGTCGATGTTACTATCTGTCTGTCTCTTTAAAATCAATAAAAATTTTTAAATATATTTAAAAAAATATATGACAGGGTTTTGGGTTGAAGACTAGAACATTCCACTTTCTCCTGGGACCTCCATTTCCATGGCTGACCATTTTTTATCAGATCCCTTAGGTCCAACCAGAACAAAATTGAACCACCACACTGCAACCCAATAGACCACAGAGCTATTCCAGTATGAGGGCTTGGGAGAATAATAATAAAGATAATTAATAATAATAGTAATAGTAACACTTATATGTTCCACATACTTAATATATGAGTACAATATGAAAGTTTGGAAACTCATTTAACCCTCACAATAACCCTTTGAGGTCAAGACATACGGTTCCCAACTTATGATGGTTTGACTTATGATATTTTGACTGTGGCATGGTGGGAAAGTGATACACATTCAGTAGAAACTATTCTTTGAATTTTGAATTTTGATCTTTTCCCGGGCTAACGGTATGCGGTATAATACTCTCTTGTGATAGGCAGTGGCAGCAAGCCTCAGCTCCCTGTCAGTCATGTAATCACAAGGTAAATACTCCACAGTGCCTTTATTGTTAGTTGATTTTGCCCAACTATAGGTTAATGTAAGTGTTCTGAGCAGGTTTAAGTTAGACTAGGCTAAGCTAGGATGTTCAGTAGGTTAGGTGTATTCGTTAGTTAAGCATCTGTGCTATTCTAATTCACATTTCACAGTTGAAGAAACTGAGGCACAGAAACCAATCTGCCCAGGGTCATAGAGCTGTTAAGTAGGAAAGTAGGAGAACCAGGGTCTAAACCCAGGCAATCTGGCTCCAGTCTCAACACACACACTTGACTGTCTCTCTCCTCCCGTGGCTGGGATCCCCTGCTCAAAGCGGTTTCAGTTCAGGTGATTTTCATGACTAGCCGACGTATAGTCATTAGCATTTCTGTCTCCATACTGGATTCTGAGTACTACATATAATTTCCTACTAGAAATCTGGGTTCTCTTACTCCAGCCATTCTCAGCACACATAGACCTCACTGTCCCCCTTACACTTCCATCCCCACCCTTTCAATCTGCTCCCCTCCTAAACTCCCAAACTCAGGCAATGGCCCCAGAATCAATCCAAACTAGAACCCAAGAGTTATCAAGATGTCTCCCTCCCATCCATTTCCAAACATACGCCAGAATGAAACACTCAAATATGAGTCTGTTACTCCCCTGCTTGAAATTCAGTGCTCTCTTTTTACCTACAGGATTTAAACTA
>NW_005871288.1:304337-388985 GCF_000147115.1 Myotis lucifugus
GCTAAATGAATGAATTAGCATTTGTAGAACTTTAAATTGTGATATAATGCATCCTGCATGTATCTTAGGAATATAAATACTATAGGTAACAGTATTTTGTCAACTGTGGAAGCATAATAATAAAGTAAAATATTACTACTGCATCCCTCCATTGACTACATTATAGCTTTTCCACAAAGTACTTGGAGAAGAGACCGGTGGTTCTGTGGTAAGCAGTTAGACAGACATGAGCAGAGCAAGGACGATGGGCCAGGTATAGAAGGTCACTAGGGCAGAAAGCCCGGGGTGCATAGCAATGGCCAAAACTTGGAAAACAAGGCCGTCCCCCCTAGAGTGATCTTTCCTCCCCTAGCTTATAGCTGGTCCTACAGTTCAGAGCCTGCCCTGACCTTTCCTCCCCTGGCATATCGCTAATTATGTGGTTTTAGACCCCCTTAGAGGAGGAACAAGGGGCAGAAGAATAGCCGCATAGAAACCATGGTAGAAGCCCTTGCATGACCACTCCCAGGCCCCCCAAAAGCAGCAAAACCAGACTGCTGACATCAGGACTACCCGAAAGGACACACCTGGAAAGCTGATGAATATCCTATTGATATCTTCCCCTGCAACTCCCTAGGATCCCCATCTTTAAAAGCCTCTAGGAGGGAGGATTCCTCAGGCACATTTTCCTTGCTTCTCTCTTTCTAAGCTCCAAGGTCCCTTCTTTAGCCTCTGTAACTTGTTTCCTGAGACCACTTCTTCTACAGCTCACTTCTTCTACCTCTGTGACTTTCTAAAGAATTTTTTCTACTTTCTCTTATAGTTTGAGTCTTGAGTCTGAATTCTGTCATAGCCAGAACTCAAATACAGAGGTTGCTGAACCAAGGTCAGGTCTGATTCCACCGAAATAACACCTGGTGCCATTTTCCCACCAACAGTTCTATTCCTAATATAGGGATAAGAAATTTGAATCCAAGAGAACCAGTTATATGGAATATTCTTCTATTCAAACCAAATTTTCTCTATGACATGTATATTTAACATAGCTCCTAAGAATAAGCAATGTAAAAAATATTTTTATTTTAAATACAATTTATTTTTAACAGAAAACTTCAGCTCTCCAATCCTTAGAAGTTCACATCAGTGTGATTCCTGATGAGAGCCAACTGATGTTCCTCTGCCTCTCCCTTCCTCTCTCTCTAAAAATCAATCAAAAAACAATTTTTAAAAAGTTAAGGAATTCCAAAATTAACATTGAAAAAAGTTGTGTGTTTTCTTTCTTTTTTTGTTATCTTGCAGGGCATCATTATTTATGCAAAAATATATGGTTCTGCTAAGACACGAAGGTAACTATTCCTTTTTGGAAATAAATGCCTTTTGCCTCTAATCACCAAAATGAGCACATTTGTTTTGTAACACACATGCAACAATTTTAAAAGTTACATTCTGATTTTACTCACTGGTGTCAACAGCAGCATTCTCTGTAGTCTTGCACAACCAGAAGAAATCTATAATTGGATGTATATCCGTCATCTTTCTAGAAATTTCTCTTCTCCAAAACATGTCTTAGCTGATCACATAGCTATTTTTCAATTTCTACTATCACTTAAAATAGTTTATACACTATACAGATGAGGTATTGTAGAATTGTATACCTGAAACCTGTATAATTTTATTAACCAATGTCACCCCAATAAATTCAATAAAAAGTTGAATGATTGTTGTCCTTAAATAATGTCATAGTAATAAAAGAATTAGCATCGACACTTGACACTGTTCATGCCGATATTTTACGCTCTCCATTTTTCCACCGTATGAAATCAAATTGCACATCTTGAGAGAAATGCACATGCCATGTTGTCATGCACAGTAGATCAAACTAATGTAAAAATCCTAAATGGAAACCTTCTCAGGAATTTTAAATACACAAGCTACATCTGCAAGATATTTAACTATTGTGCCTTCACTAAAAATTAATGAGAATTAAATTCAGCTTGAAAGATAGAACAACCAAAGTTTAAAGTGCATGCTAAATTTGTATCTTAGGTTGGTCCCTCAGGACCCTATCCAGCCTGCTTTGGACAAGATTTTTCAAGTTCAGAACAATGGTGGGTGGGGGTAGAGATTCTAACTTCACTGTCCTATTTGTCCATGATCTCAACACAATTCTGCATGCTTTTGTATTAAATATCTTGGCTTAATTGTAAGACACACATAAAAAAGGAAATTAGAGAACACAGCTACAGTATGCTGGTCTATTCTCACATGGATGATTCACACTTGGAATTTGTCATAATAAGAAAGCACTGGCAAGATAAGTGTAATTGGCAAAGTAGAGATTGCTTCAATCCAACACATGCCCACTTAGGTAATGAAACTCTGCTGCTGTGGTTTTAGTCCATATGGCCAACAAAAGCACTTTACTATATGCTCCCAGAATCCTAGACTCTAAAGGAACCATTTCTTAGTATAAATTATATTTGTATCTATTTTTAGAAGTGAGAGTCAAATGTTATTTATTACCCTTGCAACATAGCATCTTCTCTATTCTTAGAGGCAACAACTCAAAACTGTAGTCATCCTTTTTGGAGAATTCCTGTAATTACAACTAAACACTAAAGAACACATAGGTTCACCAACAAATCCACACACAAAAATTCAGCTAGCTGCACTATTGTTTCTTTGGCAGCTTGTGTTAAATTTTTATTTAAATCCAGTAGCCCAGTACATAGCAACACTTTTTTTGAACCAATAAACTGTGTGATTGTGACATTGAAGTCTGAGTTTGCATGCTGAGGTGCCATTTCCATAAAACAGCATTTTTGTGAAAGATACACAATTAGATTTGATATTGAGTAGTTATCAGCTATTAATTCATTACAATGCTCTTTTTCTATCAAGGCAATTTTATAATTTGTCAGAAATACAGACGGTTGTTTTACATTTTCTTAATGACTGCTAAACAGGAGCACTGAAATCTAAAAGCTATTAAAATACCAAATCAAGACCATTTCTAGGCAAAGTACCACATGTGCATATTTTTTTAGTTGTTGATCTTAAAGGTAGTAAAAATGAAATCTGTTTTTAGAAATTGTTTTGGCTCATTTCTATTCAATATAAAAATACCTACACATGAAGTCAAAAAGACCACGTTTCATTTGCTTATTAGTTTATTAAATCTGGATCTTCCTTATTTTTAATAAATGGAATAAAGCATATAATCATGACAAGAGAATTTTTTTCAAATACCTTTACATGTGACATAGGCAAACAAGCACATCAAATGGTTCTTTTTAACCCATTTGCAATGCCCCACATCTGAATGAAACATCCACACAATGATGACTTTAGTTCTACCAACCAGAAAAGACCGCTTTGCTCACTATTTTCCCCATTGTTCACATTACCTGCAGAAGATAGCCAGTCTTCTATTCTTCCTTCTGGCCCCAACCCTCAACTTTGCCCAGGCAACTTGGCAAATATATCTATATTAGAGAAGCCTCTGGGAAAGGGTTGTGGAGGGTGGGAGAGAAAAAAGGCTGTTTCCCCTATCAGTGGTTGGCAAACTGCGGTTCGCGAGCCACATGCGGCTCTTTGGCCCCTTGAGTGTGGCTCTTCTTAAGCCTTTGGAGTACCCTAATTAAGTTAATAACAATGTACCTACCTATATAGTTTAAGTTTAAAAAATTTGGCTCTCAAAAGAAATTTCAATCTTTGTACTGTTGATATTTGGCTCTGTTGACTAATGAGTGTGCTGACCACTGCCCTAGATGATTCGTGAATGATTCCACAAAATTTGCTGCTCAGTGGCAGTATCTTTCAAAGCAACTCATGGCCACTCGCTTGTGTTTGTTTTGTTTTAATGATTTACATATGCTTCGAATCTGAATATACATCCTCTGATCTGCCCATATGATATCAGAAATGTCCAGGTCTTTTCAAATACGAAGCTTGTATCTGGGAGAACTACCCATTTGTTGAGATGGTAATTGTTTTAACTTTGATGTCCCTCACTCTGCACATCTGTTTCAGCTCTTCTACCAGACACACTCCCAAATTTATCATCTCTGCATATGTTCCTGGGTTAGGATGGCCTTAGTGGCAGAGCACAAAATAACTGCATGTCTGTGACATGAAAGTCAATAAACTCCACTGTTGCATCAAGTTTGTTATTCTTGGGTTTGTCCATAAAGCACAGTGTTTACTACATGAACAGTTCACACTTCCAGAATGAAGAGGTACTAATATAGCAACATTTTGTTACCTGATATTCTAACCCACAGGAGCCAAAGCAGTACTTCCTTGGTTATACAGTTTATCGTGTTATCATCAAGCAGATTTTTCTTTTTTCTTTTTTTTTACCTGGAAGGCTAGGCCCTTTCTCTTGTACCACATTGCTTCTCTAAAATATTAGGTTTAAAATCTGACTCTATTAATTACTGCTTTTGTAGCCTTAGTTAGCATACAATTTTTTCGTTAGTAAATAGACTAAACATAATACCAATCCCTCAAAGTTTTGTTGAGAAATCGGGGAACTCCTGACACAATAGTGTTTAGTATCTTTCACAACACATTTCAGGGTTAATATGCATGACTCAGAGCTCATCTGGCCTTTATTGTACACAGGAAGATTGGAAGAGTAATAATTTAATCCTCAGTAGAGATGAATTCATGCAACAAAGAACCAGATTTTGTAATGCTTAAACCATATCCTAGATAATCAAACTAGCTCTTAAATCTCAGACACAGGGCACTGACCACATCTTGGGCCAGAGCCTTCTACCTAGCTCAGGCGGGGATGCTGCTGGCACTCAGATGTTATCGTATGATAACAACTCCATTAAAGCAAATAATTTCAGATGAGTTGTCTATTGAAAAAATTATGCCCATATTGAGCTCTTAAATCTTTGACTCCTTAATTTAAAAACACACACAATACTGCTTGTTTGTGACATGCAAGTCATAATGCAGAAAGAGTTTACATGCTTAGGGTCAGTTTCACAAAATAGCATTTTCACTAGGAGCTTATGATAAAGAAGCAGAACTATTTATTGTTTAAAAATATAAAAACTATGGAAGAGTATAAGCTGAAATATCCCCCCTTCCCAATCTCATTTTCCAGAGTTCTCCACTGTTCGTGGCGTTTACATTTCTGAATGTTTGCTATGCTTTTAAAGTTTTTAAAATATACATGTATATAAAGATGTTGTAAAATTTTACAAAAAATGAACATTTTTCTTCTGCACCTTGCAGGTCTTCACTCACCCTGTTGTAGACATCTCTTAGTGTTGGTCTGTGTAGGCAGATTTACAATTGTGCAGCAGCAGAATCATAGTGTAGCTAGGCATCTGTCCCTGACTGATATGCAGGTTGTTTTAATGTTTTGCTGTTACAAAGAATGCTGCATTCATGTATGGACATCTCTGCACACTTGCAGACATCATTTGCTATGACGAATTTCTACATTTACAATTGCAGATCACAGGGTGTGTGTATTTTTCTTTTTACAGGTCCTCACAAATTGCCATGTAAAAAGTTTGTACCAGTTTATATTCCTTGAAAGAAGGTATGACTGCCTATTTGCCTAAATATTAGCCAGCACTCCGTATCACAAGTTTTAAAGCTTTTATTAATTTGATAACTAAAGCAAAATTACATTATTATTTTAATTTGCATGATCACTATGGTGACTAAAAATCTTCCCAATTTATTTGTAGCTTATTCTTATTCAGTGATTTGCCAGTTTATCGCCTCTCCCATTATCTGAGTGGTTTAATTATTTCTTAGTGACTGCTAGCAACACATAATTTATTTCTGTTAACACTCTGAAATATAGATTAGATAGATAGATAGATAGATAGATAGATAGATAGATAGATAGATAGATAGATAGAGGAAGATGCACAGATTGATATAAATATTTATAGATACATATATGGATGATAGATATAGGTTTAAAAAAGCTAGGCGGAGAGACACATAATATTTCCTCATGATTACTCTTGTCAGGTATATTTATTGGTGCCTTTCTCATACAGATGGTTTTAATTTTTAAGTAATCAAAATTGCCAATCTTTCCTTTTATGATTTCTGGGTCTTATTTCTTGTTGAGAAAGATCCTCCCCACTCTAAAATTTTAAATATTCTACTCTGATTTTTTTTTGGTAATAGTGTCAGAGGGTATTTTTTAACCTTTTGATCTTAATGGACTTGCTAAGAATTTTACTAGGTGTCTGAATATGTAATCTCATTAATTGTGCATAATATGAAGCTTATTGTTGTAAATAAATATTTTTTTGCAAAAAAATCTCACCAGCTCCATATCACATAGTAGCTAAAGCAAATGAGTAGTGAGAGTAAAAATTTATAAATGGTCAAACACACACAGGGTTCCCACATCACGCTGAATCCAATTCTTTAGGTATTTATATTACCAAAGTGTAACTATTCTTTAGGCAACGGTAGTAGAAAACCAGTTCTGATGTACTATTTTATTGAGAAGTCTGTTGGCACCAACTTAATGGAATAATTCTCACATAAAGAATGATATTTACACTCAATTTCCTTTGTTTTTGCAATAATATTGTAACACAAAATGCTTAAAGCAGGCCAGTGGATGAATCCTGTAGTATTTATTGTTCTTTCATTAAATAAACATGTGTATATGCCTCACATATGTAAAGCTTTGGGTAAGTACTCAAGGCACACAGAGATGAAGACAGCCCAACTCTTTTCTTCAAAGGCACTTGCTCTCCAGTGCAGCAAACATACATGCATAATGCCTCAGGAAAGAGGTGATTTTTATGTGCATAGTTGTATGAAGAATAAAGTAGCCAGCTCAGGTTCCAAAATGTAACTGTGTGAAGATGTGATCTTCTTTAAATCTCATATCAATGTCAGAGAGCTTCCCAACGGGCCAGGAACTATAGTTGTGGTTGGTTTTTCATGCCTGGTGTTTTTGAAAAATTTGGTTTAGCTACCAACATTCTAAAATTCAGAGATTTTACACTAAAATATATTTATAAATTTAGGCTTTCCAGATAAAATGAGATGATCTGCCATTATAACTTGGCAATAGACCAGATGGTGCTGACTGTTGGCTTTCCCTTCTAGACTGGCACGTACCCTCCAGTTTACCACAGTCTGCACCACTCCCTATTGTTTTACCTGCTCCTCACATTTTTGTTAGCTGCCAGCTCCCTGGGGTCATGTCTGGGGATCCAGCAACTGTGACCCCCTCCATGGCAAAGTCAGGAACTCCATAGTGAATTCCTTGCTCTGAAGGAAAGCCATATTCATGAAGGATACACCACACATCCTCTCAATTTAAAGACAGATTGTATTCTGATCACCTAGTAACCAGAAATGAAGAGGCCGGTGAACTAATAGACTATTAGGAGTGATAGTACGTGGCTTCATGTTTCAAATATCTGAATGAGTTCTTTGTAATTTACTCCTCTAACAAAAGAAGAAACATTAAAATAAACGGGACCCAGATAATACATTTGCTGTTACCATATTCTAAATCTACAGGGAGAAACACCTTCATGGACATAAGATTGGATCTTTGAATAATGCAAAAGCCAGATGTCGGAGGAGTTGGAGGGCACTGGCAGGTGTGTTCATAGCTGTACAGCTAAAATCTGTAAGTTCCATGTTGACTGCCAGAGGCAGAAACACACTACATCTTGGGCCAAATTCTTCACGGAGCCTCAACCTTGTTTTTCAGATTTGTGACTGTCTAGGTGGAAGGAAACATATTCTCATGTTCTTGTCCTTGGTGCATCACCCAAATTATAAAATATTTTCTTTTCTTGTTTTTTCTCCTCCTTTCCCCACCTCTCCCAAGACCCGTGCTGTTTGAATGTGAATATCTTGATTGGCATGAAAGAATGGAAACCACTTGAGGAATTTTCTTTCTCCCATCTCAGATCAATAAACAACTTTTCTCAGGTGTTATGTGTCTGTCATCATTTTTTAAAATTGTCAAAACATCCTAGAATTCACATCTGCATCCCAAGTGAATAGCTATCAGCATTCATAATAAAGCCTGCCCTTTAATGGAAATATTTTCTTCATTAAACAAAATCTATTTATCATAGCAATTTCAATGTAAGGCTTAATATTATCTTTTGTAATCTGCTTAGTCACTCCTGATATTCCTAGACATTTCACATTTTAAGGAGGAATTTGAGAATACAATGAATGTTAGTTTTCAAGCCCTCTTATCTACTTTATAAATACAAAAAAAAATTGTTTTGTGTTCTTATCATATTCTAATACCGTTGTTATATTTCAAGACTAAATAATTTGATTTGATAGTTTCTCTACTTCCTTTTCTCTCTCTCTCTCTCTCTCTCTCTCTCTCTCTCTCTCTCTCCCTCCCTCCCTCCCTCCCTCCCTCCCTCACACATATATCAGACACTCCATTCTACTTCTATAACAATCCACTGTTATTTTAACTTTAATTCTTTACTCTCTTGAACTAACTTTGAATCCTCAAAACTTATTCTCATTAAGTAGCTTTTCATCTCTGGAGAGCCACTATTTCTTCTGAACTCCATAACCAGACCGAACACCCAGAACATATACTTTTCCTGGTGAGATCATTACCAACAGTTTCCAAACTAGAAGAAGCAGCTAGCGCTGATGATGCATCACCAACACTGCAGTGTGGTAAAAGCAAGGGACTTTCATTGTGTTTTGGCGTTTGGTCACAGGAGTGTGAAATGTGTGATTTACGTCAGTGGAGTCACAGTTCTCTTCCACGCAGGTGTCCCCTGAGTGTTTTCCAGCTTCTCCTTCTTGAATTTCAAGTAGCCAGTCCCAGGAAGAGGACCCAAGTGTCCTTTTTCTTGATTTCTAGATTTCTTTCAGTGCACATCAAGTTCCTCTCTTTCTCTGGGAATGACTCTTTCAGTTAAGCTCCAGATTTATAGGTTTTCAAAAGTCTCTGAATCATTAAAACAGGAGCAGAGCAAGATTTCCCCATCCTTTCTAGGGTCACTGACATATAGAAATAATTTATAAAAATTAATTTATATATCTTTTTCTTAAAAAAATAAAACATTCAGCTTCTCTGCTTTTTAAATTAAGGTCAGGGAAACTAAAGATTTATTCAACAAGTAAAACAAACATTTAAAAAAGATCTTCCAGACTCATTTTATGTCCAGTTTGGGGCAAAGAGTGAAGGGAGATGTGATAGTAAAGAAAAAGGCTAGAGGTGAAAGAAGCTCCATAAAGAGAAATGTGAAATGCAGGTGGAGTAAGAAAGACAAAGGGAAAAGAAGGGACAAAAAGCAAAAAAGTCACTAGGGGAGAGAGAAGGTAGAAGGTAGAAGGTCTCAGTAGGTTGTGAAGTATAAATTACAAGCTGCAATTCACTAGGCCCAAGATTCCAGAATGTTATCATCAAGCATTCAGTCATCAGCCACTGAACACATACCATGTACTAGGTAGGCTCTCTTCCTGACATATGGTATACTGTATTGAACAAAATTAAATATCTCTCTTTTGAAACTTACAGATAATAATCAAGGTAATATCTGTTAGATATTCTGCTGAGATAAAAACAAAATAAAATGTTTAGTGACTGAACAAGCCATTTTAGATTGTGTGATCAGGAAAGTCTCTGAGGAGATGAAATTTAAGCTAAGATCTAAATGGCAAAAGGGATCAACTAAGTGATGATAGGACAATCATTGTGGGCCCAAGAAACAGTGGTACAAGTCTTTAAGGCAAGAAGGAACTTATTAAACTTGAAGAACAACCCAAGGTGAGTGTGGCAGGGGCATAAGGAACACATAAAAAATAAGGAGGAGAACTGACTGGTTTGGCTCAGTGAATAGAGTGTCGGCCTGTGGACTGAAAGGTCCCAGGTTCGATTCCAGTCAAGGGCATGTACCTTGGGCACATCCCCAGTGGGGGGTGTGCAGGAGGCAGCTGATTGATGTTTGTCTCTCATCGATGTTTCTGTCTATCCCTCTCCCTTCCTCTCTGTAAAAAATCACTAAAATATATTTTTTAAAAATAAGGAGGTTCACAGAATGTGAAGTCAGCGGGGTAGGCAAAAGCTGAGTCACAAAATAGTGCAGAAAAGAGTCAACTTACGAATGGATATGAATGATGCGAGAAAGAGAGGAATCAGAGGTATTTACTGGGGTTTGGGATTGAGTATTAAGTGGTTGAAGATGTCAATTATTAAACTGAGGAAGCATAGGGAGAAGTATAAGTTTTCAGTTTTTAACGAATGTCAAAATGTCTGTTGCTTGTGGCATTGCGTGGGTGGAGAATCGAAGGCCTCTTTTGGACATGTTAAGTCTGCAATGCCTAGTAGACATCCAAGGAGTGGTGTTGGGTACCTAAATAGACATAAAACTCTAGAGTTATCAAAATTCTTATTACTCGAATTGTTTTTTCTACTACTCAGATACTTAAACCTGAGAAAAATAAACAGGAAAATTGGTGGAACAGATTCTCTGCAATATCATATCAGTAATCAAAATAATACTAGCCATGAGATCTCAATGAAATCAAATTTTCATTTAAACCAATCACTGAATTCCGAGGTCCTTGTCTCAGCAGAGAGAAAACACATTTTCCACTTGGAAAGTTGAGACATTGGGACCCTGGTAATGCCCCTGACATCTCGTTTGTAAATACAAAGATAGCCAAGTAAAGAAAAAGTAGGGACAAGGTTTACCTTCATTTGAATAAATTAATTTGGTGGGGAAAAAACTTCTCAGAGATAAGTATTTTTTGTGTAACCTCAGGATTTGGAACATTATAAGGTACAAAATGTGTAGATGTCATGCACATTTGTCATTTTGCTTATGTTGATATATATATATATATATATATATATATATATATATATATATATATATATAGTATGTTTCTGGTGAACTCTTTATTAATATAAAATATTAAAATTGTGTGTGTGTGGGGGGGGTGGATTCAAAGCCAAAACATTTCATTGTAAAAAGTTACCAATATCTCATTTGTAGATTATTTCACATCAGTAGCATCTGACCTCTTCAAGGTCAAATATCTGTGTGATTCATAGATAACAGCTTGTGCCCAATGTGCAGTGTCCAACTTAAGATAGAATATTCTTTTATTAGTCATGTTGTCATGGCAATTAAAATAAAATACAATAAACAAATATTAACATGGTGGCAGCAGGTAAAACAGGTCTCTTATTTCTATGGTGGAAACATGGCTCCATGAGATTCTTTTTAAAATAATTTTTAATACTTTTAAATAAATTTAAAAATTTTCTTCCTAACACTCTACTTCATTGAGAAGCTCCACAATTAGAAATTGAATGTCTGGCAACCTCAGTGTATTGTTTTAAATCCGAATGAAAACAAAACAGGCAATTTTTGGCAACCTACATGTATATAGTAAAAAATAATGCAGGGGAAATCGGTTTCAAAGATACTTGAAATGAGGTTAACTTTTTAAATTGCATTTCAAATAACTAAGTCCAGACATTTATTTTATTGCAGATGTCTCTTCCATTGGAGAGTCCTGAGTTGCATTCTTTATAATAAACCAATAAATGTAAGTAAAGTCTTTTTCTGTGTCCTGTGAGTTGTTCTAGGGAACTATCTAAGGAGGGGGTTGTGGAAACCCCCTACATTTGTAGTCAGCTGGGCAGTAAAGAGTAACTTGGGCAGCCCCATTTGTCACTGGTGCCTGTCATATGGGACAGTCATATGGACCGAGACCTTGACCTGGAGTCTGGGATAACTTCAGAATTGAACTGAATTGCTGGACATTCAGTTGGTGTCAGAGAATTGGTTGTTGTTTGCAGAGAAAAACAGCATGCATTTTGTGTCAGAAAATATCACACAGCATTCCTCCTCTAGCTTTCTAATGCTGCTGCATATTCTTTCATTCAATCATACATTCATTCAGATTCTATTTCATAACTTTTATGTGTACTATCATTTATATGGATTCAGTGTAGATAAAGATTATAGTATGTGTTCTTGACACAACTTAAATCCACGATTGGTTTTTCCTCCAATACTTGGATTTAATTTTAATTCTTTTTAATAAAAATATATTTGTAAATGAATGATTGAACAAATCAATGTATTTCAACACTTTTTATTGCAGCATTGGTTTGTAAAGCCAAATTGGAAATCAACCATACATATATTACCAAAATAAATAAATGTTGTTCCTAACATCTGCAATTAGAATCTAAAGGTAAAAGCAGAAATTTGTCTTTGCCTTCATCCAACCCCCCATTCTCCTCTCTTCAGATAACTACTATTATATTACTATGATATCTGTCATTCCAGACTTTTCCCCTAAATGCTTACATGCTTTTGATTGACTTACTGATCAATTAGGTAGATGGTTAAATAGAGATAGAATCTAGAACTATAGAGCATTGTTTTGTGTAAATGTGAATGAGTTCATACTGTGTAGATTATTGCACAACTGTCTTTAACAATATGTCTTGAGCATACCATTTTAACTGCTCAGTAGTATTCATAATACTGTTATGCCATATTTGTCCAGCTACTTCCCATGAATGGAAATCTAGATTATGACCAAATAGTTCAGTGAATGCACAATTAACATTTAAGCATCCTTTGAAAAATACTTAAAATACCTCTTTGGATACATGTCTAAGTAATTTTACAATCTAAAAATCTGGAGATAAAATAAAATTGTTAGGTTGAAATATATATTTATTTTTAATTCACATAGATAAATTATAAAAATGTTTTCTAAAACTAACTGACCCCAGTTTACATATCCAACAAAGTTTATGAAAAATACTGAGTATTATGTCTTTTAAAATTTTTGCCAAATTGCAATTCCCTAGTTACTCATGACTCAGCATATATTATTCGTTCATTAGTCATTTTCATTTTTCTTCTATGAATTGCTTATTCCTAACTTTTGCCCATTTTCTTACTTAGTTATTTATCTTTTTTCTGTAGAAATACTTCATGTATTCTGGAAATTAAATTTTTGTTTTATTCATGTCTATATTTTCTTTCTAACTTGTTTTGCTTTTTAATTTTGGCATCTTCTTACATCAAAGTGTTTTTTAATTTTGATATTAAAATTTGTTTAAGGAAAGGATTTTATTACTTCACTAATATTCCAAGAATGCCTTCATTGTGTTAAATCAGCAGTCAATAAAATACTGACATAAATTTGCTCATGCTTTAAGAGAACTAAACCATATATATTCTGAAAGTTATAAAGACATTTAATTTTTTTAAATTTCAATAATAACAATAAGTTGAATTTATATGTTACTTCAAAATTGTTTCAAGATAAAGAGGCACCATAAATCAGTTGGAAAACAGGGACAGTTACACATCATTTGGAAAAAATTCTAATTAAATTCTCACCTCACGCCATATATAAACATAAATTCAGACAAATTAACAAATTAAAAGTTTAAAAGAAGTAACAAACCATAAAATTTACAAGACAAATGAATATCTGATCTTAGAATAGGGTAGGATTTTTTAGGATTAAAAATAATGGAATAAATTACAAAAAGTAAAAGACTGATAAATTTGTTTAATGAATATTCTTCAAATGTTAAACTAAAAATTTAAATAAATACAATAGGCCAAAGCCTAACATTTTGGATTACAAGCAAACCCATGTAAACTGATAAGAAAATATAAAGACATTCAAGGGATAATTAGGTAATGAACTTACACTGTTCACAAAGGAAGAAACACAAAAAGATATTAATCTAAAATATTCAATTGAACTAGTTTAAAATGAGCTCTCCCCGGTTGGAGTGAGAATTGTAGTTCAGGTTAAGATTAGAAAACACAATCCTTCACAGATTATATAATTGGTACAACCTTTCAGAAAAGTCCATTGGCAGGTGTTAAGAATGTAAAAATGTTCAAGCCCTTTGACTAGGAATTTTAATTTTAATAATTGATTCCAATGTAGATAAAATTTTTAGCAAAAAGATTTTCCATAGTAAAAGCTACCCTCGCCTCCCAAAAAAATAGACAAAAAGAAATAACCTAAAGTTTTGACATTATTAATCTATTCAATAAATATTTACTGACCACCAACAATGTTCCAGACCCATTAAAGGGGCTGAAGACTTGGTGTTCAACAAGACAGACAAGGCTCCCATGTTCCAGGAGGATCCGGGCAAACAATGAATGAATGACTCCATCAGTCATTCCCCAGAGCTTCCCTCTGCAGAGCTGGGGGAGGGGTTCTGGAGGCCGAGGAGACCACAGTGCAAAGGCCCTGAGCTCCCGAGGGAATTCAATTTTTGAGTATTTGCAACAACAACTACAAAAAAAGGAAGGAAAGACAGGAGAGAGAAAGGAAGGAAAGGAGGGAGGAAGGGAGGAAGAAAGAAAAGAAACATAAAAACCCATATGACAGAGCATAGTATTAAGGCTATTGGGCCGTAGGAAAATAACTAATCAATACATGTATCCTGTAAAACACTGTTTAGCATTGAAAATGATGTATGTTTGCAAAGGGTGGAAAAATACTTATGAAATAATGTTAGGTCCCCCAAAAAGGCACAACATATATATTACATTGTCACAACTATGGGGAGAAATGCATAGATAGAAGACCCACTTGGAAAGAAAACAACAGGGTTAAGAATAATTGCCCCCTAAGACAGGGTGGTGGGAGTTTTTTTCTTTTTTTCCAAATTGTATTTTGTTCTTTTCAAATTATCTGTGGAGAGAGAACCTATTATTTTAATAAGCCAGAAATGCTTAAAACTAGAGAATAACATATTAGATATCCATTGAGTATTGCATTCAGCAAAGAAAAAAAAAGAAAGAAAAGAAAATCAGCTTAAAGCTACTTATTTTAGCATTCCTTCATGTAGAATACATTTTTCACTACCTTGTGCTGGTAGAACATTAGAAATTTTACTATTTCTAATGCACGCCTTTTTATTTTGTTGTCTTATTGATATATTTTACTGAAGTCAGACTCACAGAGGTTCTGGAACAAGATATTTAAGCAGATTTGACACCACTGTGTCCCATCTCACTCCCACCCATCCTTCCCCCACCAGCTAGATTTAATATGCTGAAATACAAGCGAATTTGAGTGCCAGCTTTGCTCAGATGATAGAAGATCTTGACAGCAACTCCATCTACTTGTAAAAACTCTCAGTCAGCATGAAACCTACTTAGTATAATAAACACCACAGCATGAACTATTTTTGCAGGTGAGTTGTCCTGCGGGCAGCCCACCCATAAATTAAGAGGACAGGCTAGAACAAGAAAAGGGGCTCCAACAAGAAGAGGGGGAAATGGAGTTTGGCCCCAAACCCCCTACCGGCTGAAGGTCACAGGCCTGTTGAGACTGACAATTCATTATAATTTATTAGTGAGAGCATTTTTCCTGAAACCAGCAGGAGAATTAGAACCTGACATATTATTTTTAAAAACTCAATAGAAACTAAAAAGGTTTTCAAAGGACATGAAATATTTGGAGAACCAGAAAGGCAGAGCAGGTTTATGGCCTGTCAACCAAACTTGGATTTTCTCAAAAGCAAAAGGATTTTCAAAGTGGCATTAGTGGATGCTATCAGAGTGAAATTATAAGCCACCAGGAGCCTTCCTCTAACTTATGGTTGACAGAGTTTCTAGCATTATTTATAAAATATTTAGCAAAGATTAATAGCTTATGTCATTATTCATGTGAATGGCTTCTAATCCTATTTTCAACTCCTAATTTGAATTAACTTCACTATAATTTGATTTTAATCTTGCAACTACCCAACAAGTCTTCAAAAGAACATTTAAAAAAGGTATCCAGTGTAATACTAATATCCGACTGGCATTCTGTGGGGGAAATAAAAGGTTTCTCCGGACAAAAAAAGTTTGGGGAACCACTGAGCAGTCTACCTCCTCCCCACCCTTCTCTCCCACATTCTGAACCCACACTGGCATCTGAAAGAGTTTGAGAAATCTGGAAGCAAAGAAAACTGTTTTTCTGTTTAAACCAGAACTAACTTCTGAATGTTTTTGTACAAGGTATCTTTTAACTCTAATGCCCCAGAGACATTTGAAGAAAGCTTCCTTAGAACACTTTGCCTGTCTATCAGAATTACAGTGAAGAACCCTGGCCAGGTGGCGCAGTGAGTTAGAATGTCATCCCCATGTGCCAAGGTTTCGGTTTTGATCCCAGTCAGGGCACATACAGGAAGCAACCAATGAATACAATGAATGCAAAAATAAGCGGAACAACAAATCAATGTTTCTTACTCCATCTCTCTCTCTCTCTCTCTCTCTCTCTCTCTCTCTCAATCAATCAATACTTTAAAAAAAAAAGAATTACAGTGAATAAAATTCTTTTCCAAGCTATGAGTAGTCCAAATATTAGGTGCTCATAAAAAATCTGAGAGTACCTGCATTATTATTTGGTGGTATTTATTTCCCTTCCAGATTCTAACGTCTTATTTGTTCTAAGCATGATTGGGATCTCAATATAAGATGAATTGAGTGGCTCATCCAGCAGCCCTCCTCTCCCCCCTCTTTCTCGCGATTCTTCCTGTCTTTAATAAGTCACATGATGTAAATGGGCACACAGCGGATGCCATGATACTCAGTGTTTCCTTGACTAGGGTATACCTGGCATATAATCAATGAGGCTGGCAACCAAATCATTACTTTGTTTCTGAATTCCAGAGTTCCTACAAAATGCAAAGCCCAATGAGAGCATAGTAAAATATTAAATATTTTTGTTCCACTGGCTGATTTCAACTTGATTTGGCCCACATGACATTTGAATTTTTACCAGGATTGCCTAATGCTTCTTTGTTCTTTCTGAATTGAAATGGAAATGCAGTTACAATGATACAAAGCAGAAGCAGTGATTTAATCCAAGAACCAGCATCATCCATATATGAGAATAGTCAGCTCGTGAGTCAAGTCAGATGTGCTTTTCCTAGTTCCACCCTAAATGATTTAGATGAAATGTTCATAATATGTGGATCTAGCACGCTGCCTATGAGTTTACAGTAAACAGTATGAAAGAAAAATACATGAAAGTATTCAAATGTACTGTTATTATTCCAATTGCTAAAGCTGCTTAGAATAATCGTTAGTTTTCTAGAATTCACTGTTTATTGTTCTTTCTCAGTTTAACATGTCATCACAATTCCTAAGATGTTTCCCTTCTTAAAGCTCAAAATAGACCCCAGGGCTTCCTCTCACTTAAAGTGGGTGTGCTAAACCATATGTAATAGATTAGGGAAAATTATATCTACAACTTGTTTTAAATGTAATATACTTTCCCTGATGACAACAGAAGAAGAAAATTATTTTCTGAATAGCAAAGCATTTGACAAAGACTCATTCAGTGAGGGAGACAAAGAATGGAGGGCTCCACATCGGCCCCCAGATTGAAGGGTCATGGCTTCAATTCCGTTAAGGGCAAGTAGCTTGGTTGCAGGTTCAATCCCTGCCCTGTCAGGGAGTGAGCAGGAGGCAACCAATTGATGTGGCTCTCTCATCTCTCTCTCTCTCTCTCCCTCTTCCTCTCCCTCCCACCTCCCTTCCACTCTCTAAAAACCTATGGAAAAAAATATCCTCACTCCTCAAGTGAGGATTAAAAAAATTAAAAATATTAAAAACATAATAAAGGATGGAGGGCTCAAGGGCAGCTGACTAATGGCCAATGCTTGGCTCTCTCCTGCTCAACACTGTTCATCCACAACCTGACTGAGTGTGTCATCAATGTGACCAGCCTCCAGGAGGAGGACCTCAAGCCAGACAAATAACAGTGACCATGGATGATGGAGAAGAGCTGGGAAAAAGTGACAAAGATCCTGTTATGTGTTCATCACTGACAGAGGGGGATATTTAGACCCCAAGGGTGGTGGTGGGAGAAAATAAGAGATAAGGTAAGAGAAGTGGTTAACAGCATGGGCTCTGCTGGCCTGAGTTCAAATCCATCCTCTTACTAGATGTGTGGCCCTGACAAGTTACCTAATCATTTTAAGATTGAATTAATTAATTAATAGAATTATCTAACAAGATCATAGTGATTAGATGTGGCTATCCATGTAAATGAAAAATAGAAGCTGGCATGTGGTTGGATTTTATTTAATATTCCTTATTATTATTTTTTAATATATATCTTTATTGATTTCAGAAAGGAAGAAAGAGGGAGAGAGAAACATCAATGATGGGAATTATTGATCGGCTGCCTCCTGCATGCCCCCTACTGGGGATTGAGCCCCAACCCAGGCATGTGCCCTGACTGGTAATCAAACAGTGACCTTCTGGTTCTTAGGTCGAAGCTCAACCACTAAGCCATGCTGGCCAGCTGGGCAATATTCCTTATTATTAAAAGAACACTTTCTTCATGTATTCTGTGAAAGCGGGGGGCCAGGGAGGAGAAGCAATAGATTGTGCTATGTCGCTAAAAAGGACAAAACTAATAAAGAGGGTTACAAAGAGACATAGATAAATTCAATAGAAGAAAGAAATCAATAAAATATGAAAGTAAAATTGTGACTGAAGAGTAGGATGTGTCTCTTCTGTTTCCAGCTTTAACTGATGATGTCTACCTCTGGAATGCAGTGTCTCCCCAACAGTGTCTCCCCCTCTGTCAGTGTCTCCCCAGCAGAAGATGGCACTTACATCAATAATTATAAAAGAAATTTCTCCATTAATTAGTAGATCAGGTCTGTGTTCTACTCCAAAATTTTATGACCAAGCAACATCTCTGCATAACTATTCCACACACACACACAACTTCTAAAAATCAATACATACGATTCCTCATAAGGGAAAGAAAGCACAAAAGTCTATGAACCTGAATGTTTTATGTGACTTCCCTAACAAAGGTAACACACACACACACACACACACACACACACACACACACAGGAACCTAAACAAGATAGAAATGTTTCACATATCTGTGCAAGTGTGAGCACCTAGGGCTGCTTTGCTTGCTGCTTGTCTCCTGTTGCTCCAACATCCACAAACATAGATTGTCACTAGCGCTCCTGCACAGCTTTGAACAAAACTTGTAGGAAGGTAGCTTTAAACATCTTTTAATAATGTGAAAACATGGTGCATTCTGCAGAGACATCCCCCTAAAAGAGCATCCTGTACCTTTTCACTATATTGACATTTATATTCATTTTTTTGAGGATTGAGAGGTAGAGGCAGAATGACCAAGATTGATAATTAAAGGGAAAAATGAAGTTCAGAAGAGGATGAATAATTAGTCCACAAAACACACCGCTTGTGGTCAGGATTGGAATCTGAAGCTTCAGAACGGCTCTGCGGTCAGAGGTCCTTTCAAAGCCCAAAGCTGCTTGGGCTCTCTCATCGGTGTTATTGTGGAGACACCTACCACCCATGATCTACGTTTCAAGAAGCATCAGCCTTAACCAAAGGACTCTAATGGATGAAACTGTCTCCAGGCAGCTGTAACCAGCTGCTTACTAGACATAAAATAAGACATGTGGCAGCTGGGAAGACTAAGTAGCCAAAATAATGCATTTGACTTTCATTGCAAGAGGTACCTCTCCATCAAGAGGGATTATGCAATAGGGGCCCACATTGTACCCAGAGCCAAGGCAAAGCCTAATATGGAAGGCCTATTGGTCTATAAACTTCTGTGTAGGTTTCCCAGGTTCTTCTCAGAACACCCAGGGTGTCATGCAAATGCGATTCTTCAGTAATCTGTATTGACTGTCCTTGAAATCCCAGCTCGAAGTGTTACACACATTCTGGCAAAGGATGCAAAGGGAAGCAGGTGTGTTCTTAGCTCAAAAGCAGGCCAGTGGCTGGGATGGCTATAACCCAGGATTAAGCTTAACTACATTACCTCTTTTTATTCCGACACACTTAAATATTTACTATCTTGTATTGATTCAACCAGACTATACTGCTATCTCCAACCCATATTTCTAAATGCCCAAGAAAATAACAAAGACACTCTCAAATTGCTTGAAATCCATTCCTGAAATTGAATCATTAATTCCATATGAGATTCTCTAGATCTTCCTAGGAGCGGATTTTAGATGTGATGCCATTATGTCACTTCATTTTACACACATATGAAATGAAAGAAAAACGCCAATACATAATTAGAATAATTTCATTTCAATTTAATCCAAGTGACACCAGTGTTCATTGGTCAATACGACTTGAATTTTCTTTTATTCTGTAAGCAAACAACAGAAATAAATACCAGGTAATTTATTGTCAATTACTGAAAAATTACATGGGAAAAAAATTAAGCCATTTTTTCAGTTTTCCATTGAGACTACGATTGACATCTCTAAAAAGTTGCCCTAATATCTCTTAGGGGAAAAGGTTGAGAATTTCTTAATAACTAGGCATTTCAGGAAGAATACATAAAATTCCAGATAATTTTTATGAGCACATTTTTTCTTTATGTAAGGAGAGATTTTTAATGTATAAAATGAGACCCCTTGAAATTGGATTTGCGAAAATATTTAAAGTCGCTAATACCAGCCTAAAAGTAAAATCTTTTAAACAGTTGGAACAGGGGCTGCTGCTCATCAGCAACATCAACAACTTTTATTGGCGTCTAACATTTCCAAACGATGTTTCTCATGGTGTTGCCTCTAGTCAGTCTCTTTACCCTGCATTGTTACAAAGCATTTTCTTTTAGCCAAGAGAAATAGATCAAGTTGGCTACCTAGGGACTGGAAACACTCACCATTTGAAGAATGTAGTTTGAAATACAAAATGAGCATGCAACTTTAAAAATACTTGAAATACTAAGTCAGTGCTTTGCAAGATGTCACACAGTTGTACTTTGGAACTGAGTTTGCAAGTCAATTTCCAAATAAAAAGTGTTCTGGCCCTAACCGGTTTGGCTCAGTGGATAGAGCGTCGGCCTGCGGACTGAAGGGTCCCAGGTTCGATTCCGGTCAAGGGCATGTACCTTGGTTGTGGGCACATCCCCAGTAGAAGGTGTGCAGGAGGCAGCTGATGGATGTTTCTCTCTCATCGATGTTTCTAGCTCTCTATCCCTCTCCCTTCCTCTCTGTAAAAAATAATAAAATATATTTTTTTAAAAAGTGTTCTGATTTGTACAGTTGCCATATTCAGGAAGATCTCTTGCAATGTACTCTAAGTTTCACGATGGGAAGTGGGAACTATGGCGTTGTTTCTACATAAGCATAGCAATGCAGTGGGATGAAGGTAAGTGCATGAAACTTATTCTCTTAGGATCATTAAAAGTTAAATGTGGAAGGCAAATTTTTCAAACTTTTAGGAAAAAAACAAAAGAGAATACATTTATGAGCTGGCGAAAGAAAAGATTTCTTAAGACTCAAAATGTGCAAATTATAAAGGAAGACTGATGGATTTGGTCGAGTAAAAATTAACAACTTCTTTGCATCAGAAGACCCCACAAATAGAGTGAAAAAAAAACATAACAAACTGGGAGATGATTTTGTAACACATACAGTCAAGCAGAAGAGAGAAATATATATCCCAAAGTTAAAAAAAAACACCAATACAAATTAGTAAGAAATAGATAACTTGATAGAAAATAACCGCAGGTCATGAACAGATATTTCACAGGTAAGAAAACATACATGACTAATAAATATATTTAAAAATATAAATATATTACAACTTCACTAGATTAAAGTCAGTAGGAGAATTTTTCTCACTCCAGTCTGCTGAGTCAGACTCTTACACAGCAGAACATATTTATAGCATTGCCATCCCATCTTCTTTGCCATTGGTTAGAGGCAAATAAGTTCCCTCCACATTCAGTGGGAGGGAATCATATAAGGGCATCACTCATTGGAGAGCACCTTACAGAGTGTCTGCTATAACTACCTCATTTCACCTGAGGCCCAAATTTCCAAGCTGAATATACAAACTCCTCTGATGAAGAAATGTTCTTAAGGCCATTGATAATTACTCATTATAGTGACTTTAAATTCCAGTCCTTAAATTCTCAAGTTGTTATCAGAATTTTCAGCTAATTCTAGCATATCTTTACATCTTCTGAAATAAGAAAACATCTAGGAAAGGGGAGAAATTATAAAGACAATTTGGTAAATTGACTAGGAGCAGCTATCATGGCAGATGGATAATGCAAATCTTTAACAAAGTAATGAGGATTACAGCCTGCTATAGTCTAGAAGTAATTAACCTTTAATAATTTTTTTTAATTTTCAGATTATTCCTAACCTCTGTTTTAAAATTTCTTGGGTTATGATTCCTATCTATAAAGCTTCTTCTACAACTATTTTCTCTGAAGTCAAATAACAGGGAAAGCCAATTATCATCTTCTCTTTCCATGGAATTTATCCAAATAAAAAAAGATGTTATTTTGCTTCCATGAAATAAAGAGAGGTTAGTCAGTGGACTCGGAATGTAGGAAACAAACAAGCAGTCAAAAATCCCACTCCATTACTAGACCACTACCACCAGCTTCTTTAATTTACTTTATCTCTTTCTAACGCCAAAAAAGCTTTTACAAATGTCTCATTGTTTAGATATTATTTTGACATAGTCTTGCCCCATTATGTTGTCCATTCTTCCCTTTGGGCACTGGACGGGGAGGGTGAGAGAAGGCATATCAGATATAACAAAAAGTAGGAAAGGGAGACTTCATCCAACATCTTGAACTTGCTTCCAGCTCTTTTAAACTTGTTGAAATCTAGAATATTGTTTTCATATACTCTTCTCTTAATTTAGAATCAAGATCTATCTTCTTGGAAATGAATTCCATATGTTTCTATTCACTTGTTAAATACACTGTAAAGATTATTTAAGGTCAAGTGTTATTTGAGTCCTTTTATATCTGTTCAACTTTTAGGCCATGGGTTAAAAAAAGAAGTGGCACCCGGCCAGTGTGGCTCAGTGGTTGAGCATCAATCCATGAACCAGGAGGTCACAGTTCAATTCTCAGCCAGGGCACATGCCCAGGTTGCCAGCTCGATCCCCAGTAGGGGGCGTGCAGGAGGCAGCCTATTGGTGATTTTCATCATTGATGTTTTTATCTCTCCCTCTCCCTCCCTCTCTGAAATCAATTAAAAAATATATATTTTTAAAAAGTGGAAAACAACTCTTTCTTTCTTAACCGTGACCACTGCTATCCATTTACTCTGAACAAAAATGATTTAGTCTTCACAACACTAAACAAATTGGTTTGCCAGCCAGAATAATCATCAAAAAAAAAGTATTTCAATAAAACTGATTGATTTAATTCAATGTGATAATTTTTAAAGTACAGGTTAGAATTAGGTATACTTTTTGCGTGTCTTCTCGATAAAGCCAGAGCAAGAAGCACATTGTTTCAATATGGTGTTTCCATGAAAGAGCTTCATGCTTAGCCAGAATCTTCAAAGAGCACGCTTTCCCTGCTCTCACTCCTCTTCTACCTCAAGTTCTGAAGCAGATTGAGAGAAATCTGGTGATTTATCAGACTCATGCTTGATTCTGATAATGCATGCCTGGGACCTCCACTCCTGAAGAAGCACATTGGTATCTGATCACCCTACAGTGGGGGGAACTTTGGTCTGTATGTCCATGAGACACTCCTTCTTTGCCTCAATTTTAAATGAGTGATCTGGAAATGTGGCCGACAGGAGGAACCATACGGGAGAGAGGAGATGGCAAGCCAGCTACTGTTGTTACCCACACCTTTTTGGAGAACTCTTTTCCTAGGTTCCTGAAGGTTTGACCGTCATCCAAGACTTCAGAATGGGATAGATCTGTGCCAATCTCAGCAAGATAAATCTCCCAGAAGCAAGCATTCTGAAAGCAAAGAGAAGGCGATCTCTGTAGAGGATAATCTACCATAAATGAGCTCAGCTCTGCTCCTGGTAATTAGTACTATATAGCTTTATAATTTCTCAAGCCGAAATATGCTCCATGTAGAAAGAGATCCTATGGAACATTTTAACCCCACATTTTTTTCAGGTATCTACCGTGGGTTTAATAAAGATAACTGTAGGAAACAAGGTATCCTTTCCGATTTTAAGTTTAATTTCAGATCGTGGGAACTATCACTTCTTATTGCTTATTTACTTATATACCCCTCTTGGGCTTGAAGAGTATTTGAGGTAAGTTTACAAAAGTACAGGATAAAATATCAAATAAATTCAGCAAATTTGACTTCTCATCTTTATAAAAATCTAGTAAAAAAGGCAGACACGATTAGTTATAAGATGCATAATACTTATCCTTAAGTAAAATAAAACTACTGTGATTGTCAATAGGAGTACAGATCTTCAAGACTTCAGCACACTCAGCTGTTAGAGGTGGCTTTTCACAAACAAATTTAAAGGGGAGAGTTCAGCAAATTTTATTCTAGATTTTAGTCAGAGACTTCAGATATTTAAGGCTTAATTTGGTTTATTCATTCATTCAACAAATATTTTTGTTCCAGTTTTTGCCTTGCATTGTGCTAGACACTGACAAATCAACGGTGGGTGGCATGGTTTCATTCTCTGTCCTCACAGAGCTTGTAATTGGCCAGGGAGGCAAAAAGTAAGTAAATATTAGTGGGAAATTAATTAACAAGACTTGTTGCATGAAAACAAAGTACTGTGGGCTACATATGAAAGAGGCACTAACCTGTTTGTTAGGTCGAAGAAGGCTTTCCTAAACAAGTGACATTCATCCTGAGTCATTAAGATAAATATACATCAACCAACTTGTAGAGGGAGGGAGAAGAGAGTACAAGAAGACCTCAGGGGTCTTTAAAACTATTTTAAGGACACACACACACAATAAGTTGTCCCTATAGGGGAACATTCCAGAAAGAAAAGATACTATTGCTATGAACATCTTTTATTTTTTGCTTTGCCCAGCATCATCTTTTGGTAACAGGTCCTACTTCTTCAAGGTACCTCCCCTACTTGAATCCATGTATTTTGGGTGGGCTAACTGTACTATAGCCTCCTTCCCTGGGTCCATATCTGGCCCATCAGAGTGCTCCATCCCTCTGGAAGTGTTCAGAGATAGGCTAGTGGCTCAAACAGGTGAATCCTAGTCAACTAAGAAATTGCCAGGGTTGCTGAGCTCTCTTGTTGGGTTAGTCTGGAGGTTCTAGGGACCACCTTTTCACCTTCTGAACAGAGCCTGTCTTTTAAAGTCATACAAAGACAAGCAGAGGGATGGAGAGAGACCAAGTCATCTGAACCACTAAATCTAGATACACCAAACTTTAGTTAAGTGGATCAATAAATTATTCTTTCCCTCCCATTTTTCTTCTTTAAGTCAATTTTAATTATCACTGGCAAATAAAATAATTATTATATTGAAACTATACAAAGAAAGCAGTTACTTTTCTGTTACAGGAATTCACATGTAAAAGAACCATTGGCTTATCCACCACTGCTCTTTTCCCTTCCTAGTTTGGTATTATTTGTTCTAAGATGTCTACATTCAGTATAACTTTTCTCATCTCCATTAAGTCCCAGAATAATAAAAATTTACTTGGCTCTGACAATTAACAATTAATCCCTGCTTTATACGGGCACTCAAGGCTCACGTTCTCCTGGTGGGGTGGCCATTGCAATGAGAAGAGCTCAAGGAGGCCATGTGATGCATGCCCTTGGCCACAAAGTGGGACACTGCCTGAAACCAGCAAGGCACCTCTACGAAGGGTCTTGTAGAAGAAAAGCACCACTAATGGGTTCCCGATACTTTTGAACTGTTTAATCACTTCCTTCTCTCTTTAGCCCATCCTCTGCTGCCTAGTGCATGGGGTCCTAGTATTGAGGGATCAGACTGGGAATAAGTCCTTCTTACCATAGAATACTTTATCTTCCATTTGGCCCCCTTCAAAAGATGAGAAAATTTGGATACCCTTTCTGTACACACCTTACTTGAAGCCACATGACTTAGTCACTTGAAACAATTCACAAATCCCTCCTCACAAAATTAGTCATTAGGGAGTGGTACCAACTATCCATAGCATTTCCAAGTTTTAAAAATGTGGTTAAAGACATGCCAAAAAATAAATAAGTAAAAGAGGAAGATACATTTAGTGAAGAATGGGAGAAGAAATTCGAACTTGCTAGATGCTTCCTAATAATTTTAATTTAGCCATACCACTTTAACCAATGACTAAGTCCCTGATAAATTTACTATAAAAGTGTTTTTATGAATATAGATTGTGTAAGTGAAGTTTATAAATAGAAGGTTATTTGCCAAATTAGATATACTAGTATTCATATATATTATAATTTTACCTCAAAATACTATCTATAAGGATAATAACTAAAATGTTAAGTACAATGTAAGGGCTAAAATAACGTAGTGCTAAGCTAAAAACCATCTGTGAAGACAGATGCCTAGTTATGTGAGGAAAGTGGGTGGAGTTTCCACAGCCAGAAGGTGAATAGAGCTGTGAGGGTGGAGAAAAACAACTTTTTAGAGAAGGTTTTGGCTTTTTGTCCCTAAGTAATTTGTCCCTTATGTGTTAGGAAAGAAAATATTAAGAACTTTAATTAGGATTATGGACATTTGATCCATATGCATTATACAAGTGTGCCCCAAAAGTGTGACAAAAATGTGCTGGTAGCACAAGAAGAAACCATCACACCTGTAATCTAGAAGAGTGAGAATGAACACATAAGCAATCCTTTGTCTATCCTCGTAGCTCAAGTTCAGATTTCTTTTCTTGAGAAGAGAAATACCAAGAAATAAAGATAAATCCTGAGAGTTTAAGTAAAATAGCTTTCCACCAAACCACAGAGTTTAAATTCTAGCCAAGCAGCCAAATGAGAAATGGATCTCTTCACTTGGAAAATGGATGAATAGATCATGTCCAGATTGTCCAATTGGGGCATATAATTGTTTTTGTCTTGTTTTATTTTCAGACAAGAAATCATAGATCAATTGGTTTGTAATCAAGCCAATTGCCACTGTAGAGATATGAGATTCCACTTGTAACACAACTGGCTGGACTTAGAAAAGACAGATATAGGGCAATATAAAACCGGCAGGAGAGATACAGCTATAATTCTGTGATCCCGTGGTATCTGCCTGGAATAAACAAACTTCTTCAGGATCGCAGGCCCCATCTTTCTGTGTTGCTTTATAATCTCAGTGACACAGTTGAACTGTTCAGTTTGGCAAATTGCCTGGTAAGTTCAATTGTCAAATACCGAGCCCTGTACAGCACAGTGCCTTCACCATTGCTCCAGGCTGGGAAGTCACTTTATGTGTGGATTACCAAATGGGAATAGAGCACATTTGGGAGTCCTGTGTTCATACTAGTAAAGTTGTTCACGTCTCATCTTATCCAGCTTCTCTCTGCACCGGCAGCATCAGCAGCTTCTGGATGGGGTGCTTTCACAACATAGAAATGTGTCATGGAGATCCCAACTGAGCAACTGATCCCAACTGATCCCAAAACATCAAATTAGAGAGTGAAATGTGACATGAATTTTTATTTGCAGTCCTTTCCTCCTTGCCATCTGCTCCAGCTCAGCCCTGACCACTTATCAGACGGAGCATATGCAATAACCATCGCATCTTTAACACCTTCGTCTTAATTCCAAGCACTCCTTATTCCAAAGCCTTCTCGCTGCCAAAAAACAAAAAGAAAGAAAAGGATAAAAGACTGCTCACAATTTCTCTCAGCAGAGATCACACGCTGCTGTACTGAGCTTTCAGGGTCTGCAGCCCATCTGCTACCTGGCAGGGAAAAACTTTCAAAATGTGTGACATCATCTGGGGTGGAGGCCCACTATTATCCTGGACAAATTTAATGCAATTGTGGATATATGTTTAACTTCCAGTCTTCCCAGTTTTGTTAATGTTCAGGTCCATTCACCTTCATCTCCACTTTATTTCTCCTGTACAAACTTGTCTTATTCCTTATAATTAACCACAACATCTTAGCCTTAGAACTCCCTGTTCTCTCATACACTTGCTTTAGACCACACTGAAATCTTCAGTTCCTTGCACCCCCATTTCATTTCAGTCTACCTTTCTATTCCAGCCTTTGTTTCCTTTGATATTCAATTTTGTTTACCCTTGTCCTTTGGCCATACAACCAATAAAACTCTAGCCATGGATCACTCGAAACATCTACTTTCCCCCTCCTAAACTCTGGGTTTGATGAGTAAAAATCACACACACACACACACACACACACACGCACGCACACACACACACGTGTGCACACACACACGTGCACACACAAATATAGAATGGTTCTATTATAAATTCATAATTTAGTTTCTTAGCAAGCACTTTAGCAGTATTAAGTAATGTTGAAGATACACACACCTTAAACCCTGAAAATCCTACCAATACCCTTGAAGAACTCTTGAACATGTGGACAAAGAGACATATAGAATTCAGTAGAGCCCTGTTTGTAATGGCAGAAAAGCAGAAACAACTAATTATAATTCAGATGCATGGATCAATACTCTCTGGTATGTACAATGTAATACTATACAGCAGCTAAAATAAATAATCTAGATGCATCAACATGATATGATAGATCTAAAAAATAAAATATTGTGTTTAAAAGTTGTGACATGATACATGAATTATAATATTTAGGAAAAATTCAAACACAATAACAACAGTATATGGTGTTTAAAAATAGACATATTATAATAAAAGTTTTAAATCTAATATGGCAAAGATGTACAAAATTTTTAGGAAAATGGAGAGGAAAGAACAGGAGAAGGATTGTGGGAGCAGAAGATGGTTAATATTTCAGTAAAATTTTATCTCTTAGAAAAAGAAATCTTAGACAAATATGAAAAAATGTTAACAACTTATATCTACTTTAGAGGCCTGATGCATGAAATTCCTTGCAAGGAGCTGGGCCTCGCAGCAACCCCAGCTGCCTCAGGGCCCCGCCCACTGGTTGTTCCGGAAGGTCGTCCTGGAAGGTCGTCCCAGAAGGTCGTTCCGCCATCTGGTCTAATTAGCATAGTAGCTCTTTATTATATAGGATGGTCCATATTTGGGCTTCTAGAAGTGTGTGTCATATTTATATATTTTCCATATATTTGCAAAATATGATTAAAAATAAAAATTAAATTAAGTGAATTCATGGTTTCAACCCTAAATATCTCTTAAGATATCAGGTGGTCCTAATTGCCAGGGTCAGCCCCTTCTAATTCTAACATCCTCTATCAGTCTCACTTCCTTTTTTTCAGAGAAAATAAAATAATAACTCCCTCAATGTCCTGCCCCTATTTATATACTTACAAACTATGTGCACCTTTACCCCACGTCATTTACATTTTCCTGCCTCAGTTGAAGGGTCTCCTCCTTCAGTTCTCTGCATTTTTCCCTCTCAAACTCTCTGATATCCCCTTTCTCAACTTTATCCTCGTCAGCTCCATTTAAGTACTTCACTCAACAGATAAACCCTGAGTATGTCCCAGCCCTCTTGTAGGTGCTGAGGACTCAGCTGAGCACAAGCACTACCTCTTGTTCTCTGATGGCACTTTCCTTCCAACCTATAAAAATACTCAAGTCTTTCCCTTTCTCTCTGCTTTTTCCTTATAACCAAACTTCTCAAAATATGTCTGCATTCAGTGTTTCCACTTGCTCCCTTCTTTAACCTACTGTCCTCTGGCTTCTAAAATCTCTCTTGCCAAAATAATACATAGATTTCCCATTTAATCCATTGGACATTTTTTATTTCCTATTTTGACTTTTCTGGAATGGCTGACAATTCACACTTTCTTGAAACTCCTTCTTTACTGTCAGTGACATTATAGTTTACTGTATTTCCTCCAATGTCGATTGGCCATTCCTCTTGCCCTACTCACCCTCAAAATGCGGTATTTGACAAGATTACCTCTAGAGGGTTTTGTGGCTTAGTTGCATATTCCATATTTTGCTTGGGATATTCATTCACTTCCATAATCTCTAGGAACCCCTATATTATGTAAACTCCTACTCTATGGCTCCAATATAAATCTCAGTCCTGAATAACTTCCTTATACATCATACTGCCTACTGGACATCTCCACCTAGGCAGATGCCTCAAACTAACATATCCAGGATAGGACATTAACTCTCCCAATGATAATAATTATAACAACTAATGAAATACCAAAAATATCGTCGCTATAAAATATATAAAAGCTGCCGAAACCGGTTTGGCTCAGTGGATAGAGCGTCAGCCTGCGGACTGAAAGGTCCCGAGTTCGATTCCGGTCAAGGGCATGTACCTGGGTTGCGGGCACATCCCCAGTGGGAGATGTGCAGGAGGCAGCTGATCGATGTTTCTCTCTCATCGATGTTTCTGACTCTCTATCTCTCTCCCTTCCTCTCTGTAGAAAATCAATAAAATATATTTTAAAAAAATATATAAAAGCAACAAAGGCAGCCAGAATTTAAGGTGACAAGATCCTGAAGAGCTGGGAAGCACATTGGGATGAACCCTATGTTCACAGCAGCTTCCCCCCTCAAATCATGGGGAGAGATAAAAAAGCCAAGCAGAAACATCAGTCTACAGGGAATTCAACGCCACAAAAACAGCCAGAACCTGAGGCATCAAGATCCTAGAGGAAGGAAAGTACAGAGAAGCACCACCAATAGTCTGCACAAAATCAGAATGTGCATGTAGAGGTGAATCTCTGAGAAACCAAGAAGAAAGCATTTAATAAGAGGCTTAAAATGTGACAGAGATTGGTGGCCTCTTATGGGGTTAGAAAGACAAAAATTGGAGTTCAGGGCTCACCAAAGAAGAAGAGTTCTGGTCTTTATTGAGATCTCCAAAAGAACTACACCATAGAAATAAAGGAAAACTGGAAATAGTTCAGCCTCAACTAGATTAAAGTGTTCTTCTCTTACTGCCAGAAGAAATCTAAATCTTCCATGAAGGAAGATAACATCATTCAAAGCCTCTACAGTTTATCATGCTCAATGCACATTATTCAATACAACTTTCCAAGTATGAAATAAAACAGAACACAATGACTGGAAACCAAGAAAAAAAGCAAGCAATAAAAATGCATTGAGGAGCACTGAAAATATTGGAGTTATGTAGAACAGACATTAAAATTATTATGATTAGCATTTTATTTAAAAACATCAGGAGATGAACTGTTTCATCAGAGTACTGCAATCTATATGGAAAGAATCAACTGGAACTTGTAGAACTGAAAAATACCTTTTAAAAATATAAGAATTCAGTAGATGATTCTGTAAGCTAGTAGGTACAGCAAAAGAGAAAAGTAGTACAAGATCAAGATTGCTACTCAGAAAGAAAAAAAGAATAAAAATACAGAAAAAAGAAATATATATGACACCAATAACATATATGTAATTGGAGTCCCAAAAGGAGAAGGAATTCAGAAGGGTGCAAAACTACTATTAGTAGAAATAATTGAATAAGAATTTACCCACAGATTCAAGAAATTCCATGAACCCATGCAGGATAAATGCAAACAGAACCACATTTAGGCAACCAGAGACAAAGAGAAAAATCTTAAAAGTGACCAAAGAAAAAAGACATGCTTTCCAAGAAGCCACCAATCAGACTCAAAGCTGGGTTTTTAACAGAATCAATGGAAGCCAATGCTGAAAGGAAAATGACTGCCAAACTAGAATTCTATGACGGATGAAAATAAGCTCCTAAAGGGAAGACAAAAGAAATATTTTTTTCAGACAAGCAAAACTCAAGATAATTCATAGTCAGCAATTCTGAACTAAAAGGAATACCAAGGTAGTTCTTCAAGAATAAAAATGATATCAGGTGGAAGTATGGCAATGCAAGAAGGGATGAGAACCACTGGAGAGCGGTGTACATGTGGCTAATTCTAAATGGATGTTGATTGTTTAAAGCAGTAATACTGATGTATTGTGAGGTTTATAACATGTATAGTGGTAAAATATATGACAACAATATCACAATAGACAGGAGTGTGGTAAGTAAAATGAAAGTATCTAAGGTCCTTACATTGAGAGCCTAATTAGAACTTAATTTAAGGTAGGCTCTCAGAAGATAGGAATGCATGTTATAGTAGGCTAGAGTAACTACTAAGCAATGTATTACAGACTAAAACAGAGAGAAAATGAAATGGTAATATTAATTAATAATCTAAATAAATGCAAAAAGAAAAAAGAGAAAGGAGCAGAGGAGACAAATGGAAAATGTATATAAAATAGAAGATTTAAACCAAAATATGCTTAGCAATTACATTAGATGTAAATCAAATAACCCAATTAAAAGAGGGTCAAATATATGATGACAGAAGATAATTTAACTTTGCGTGGTGGAGAAACAATGCAATATACAACTATGTATCATAGAAATGAACACTTGAAAATTTCAGCTATTGGTGGAAGTATGGAGAACCTGAATCTATTGATCAGTATTGATAGGACTGTAAACTGATACAACCACTTTGGAAACTATTTTATATATCTACTAATGCTGCATATGCTTACAACCCATGGGCTAGCATTTCTAATAGAAATATATATATATATATATCCCCAAAAAAGTACACAAATATTTATGCACCTTTGATTAAATTAACACAAAATAAAGACAACCTAAAGGTCAATCAATAATAGTCTAAATAGTGAAATATTCACACAAGGGAATACAATTATTGCAATGAATAAAGAACAACTTACTGCTACATGTAATTATATAATTATTGAGTAAAAGACACCAGATTGAAAAAATAGTTGTATGATTTTATATAAAATTCAAAACTATCCTATAGTATCAGAAATCAGAATAGTCATTACCTTTGGGAGACACCTAACTGATCATTTAGTCATCTCCTAAGTAGCTTTTAAACCTATACTCTCTTCTCCATTTCCATTTTGGTTGCTATAATTCAAGTTCTAATTATATTTCACCTGGATTATTACAATCATGTAACCATCTTCTAACTCCAGTTTTGCCTTACTGCATTAAAACTTTCATTGTGTGACTGAAGCAATCTTTCTAAAACACAAATATAATTATGTTTTCTCCCCTGCTTAGAATCTTTAAATGATTTTCCATGACCTTCAAGATAAAAGTTTAGGTTCCTGGAAAAGTATATACAAGGCAGTTTATCTTCTTGCCTTGTATATACTTTGACTATTTCTCCACTTTCATTTCCTATACTTTTTATCCCATGCTTTAGCCATGAAGTTTCCAAATCACATCCTGCTATTCATCTCTGTATTCTTCAATGTTGTGTTCCTCCTGCCTGCAAAGCCCTCCACTCCACCTCCTCTCCTCCTGGGAAACTTGTACACATCCTTCGAAATGTGCGCAGCTCAAGGTTCACCCCTCCAGAAAGCCTTCCCACTCTCCCTCAATCTAAGGGAGGTAGGTGATCCTTTTCTGTGAACCTAGATTTGCCTCTGATCTAATCCTGCTCCTACTGCATCTAATTATCTATTTACTCAACGGATTCCCCAACCAAACTGTAAGGTATTGAGAGCAGAAGTTATGCCTTTATTTCTGGATATCAGCAGGTCACACAAAGGCAGCAATAAACAAAAAAATAACATTTGCTCAGTCATGCCCACTTAGTTACCTGCAACTTCTTTCTTGAATATAAAGTAACCACATAATTTATTTTTCTGTAAATTTAAAGCCTAACTATAGATAGAAAAATGCTTAACTAAAATCATTTTTTAGAATTTATATTATTTTGCTCGTAAAATTGTTACTACATAAAATGGAAACTCAAACTCTCAAACAGATTTGAATCCTATATCTATGGAAGCTAAGGCCTGGGCTCTGGTGCAGACGGCCTGGGTTCCAAATTGCAGCACCATCGTTAGCTAATTGTGAAACAGTGCCAAGTTACGTAACTTCCTGCACTGCCATTCCTTCATCTGTAAAATGAGATGTGTCACTGTCTCATATAGTTGCTGTAAGGATTCAATGTGATAATACAGATAATGCATTAAGCATAGTGCTTGGGGAAATTTAAGTGTTTGATATTATCTACTAGTAATAATAGTAATAGCAGTAGTTATAATTTAGACAAATATCTGTTTACATAATGGAAATATTACTAAAATTTTTATGACAAATTTGTGGCTATAGGCAAGGGGAAAAAATCATTTTGTTGATGCATTACTGCCTGAAAATCTCTAACCAGTCAATGCTTTATTTTAAAGTATAACTTAGAAAAATATTTGTGTAAAAAGTGTTGAATCACTATCTTAATAATTATGCAAAGCAAACTACTGTCCCAAAAATACTAACTTATACTTAAAAATATGAAGGTAAGTTTTTGATGATCATGTTTTTGAACATTTAAGTCAGTACGTTTCTTTCTCAATAGTATAATATCAAAGTCTTGAAATATATTGATTCAAAATTGAGGCAACACTGAAATACTGCTTCAAGATTTTGACTCTTTTTTAGAAATAAAAACCATTATTATACTTTAAAAATTAATTCACATAGTGCTTGATTAAAATGATCTATAAATAAAATAACATTCTAAATCCTTAATTATTCACCCTGCCCCTGCACTTAATACTAACCTTGGTGTTTCTGTGTATAATAAAAGTTTTCAGAAAACAATCATTGTATTACATTCCCAGCAATTGAAGAACTAGACTTCATTTAGGATTATGAATGCATAATAGTAAAAAAAATATCTTGGTGATATAGTGCCTTCTTAATGGTAAATGGTCATTTTTTGCTTTTGGGGATAAGATTTTTGAATAGCTGTTATAATATTATCTGTTGGATGTATAAAGAACACAGTGACATATGGTTCTGAAGGAAGCAGAAAGACTTCATATAATTTTCAACAAAAACACATAGCCAAAGAACCTGAACTTAAATTTGATCTGCTTATTATTTCCCACATGGCTTTTTATGACAACACAAAAAGCTGAGTGTAAGATACATATTTAATCTTGGGAGTCTGCAGGATGTCTATAAATATAAAAATAAAACTTCTGGCTTAAAATCCACGTTACAACTTTATCATACCCTCATTGGCTATATTGTATAAAATTCTTCCACCAAATATTTTCTGCATTTTAATTGAAACAGAAATAAACTTAATAATAATTTATTTATTTATTACATTTAATATAGAAACATGCCTTATTATTCATTTGTTTTATTATTGCTTTGATGTGATACCAAAACACTCCTTAAAAATTAAAATATTCAACTGGCCAATGTTTTGCCTAAAAATTTTCTAACAGTTGTTTCAAATGATTTTGTTAATAAGCATGTTGCTCTGGCACCTTTTAGACACAAGCTAGAACTACATAATTCTGTCCTCTTTTGCCAGAGCAGAATATATCTTGTAAGTAACTGAGTTACTATCTCACATGTATATAGTTCTGGTTATAGGAGTTGATGAGTATTACCTTTGTAAGTTGACATTGCTTTTATTTTTTTTAAATCCCATTTCAATGTTTGGTGAAATTAAACAATATTCCTTCCAGATGCTAAAAGTGAAACTGTCAAATGGAGAAAACAAAAAATAATAGTAAACATTATTTAATAACATGCAAATGGACTCAGAATGGAAAAACAATTGCCTTCTGCAGACCTATCATATTGCATGCAAAGTCAGACCAGAATGGTCTTCCAACCGAACATAAAATTCCAAATGAAACAAGGATGAGAGAGGAAACCCTATCTTGTTAAAGAACGCCGATGCAGGCAACTCCTACAGACTCGTATGTGGCACTCCACTTTCGTCCTGCAGTGAGCCTAACCCGGGGCGTGGCAGCTCGGCAGTGTCACAGAAAGATATCAGTATACATTCTTTCCTACATTAAGGCAACAGAAAAGCAACCAACTCTAAGTCCAGCAAAGCTTTGATCATCAAAATAAGTAGCACAAAAGCAAAAGACAAAATTAATTTAAATGATATTTTTGACAGTGTTTCATGCTCTTCAGCCTGTTACTAAGGCCAAGGAACACGGCTGCTTACTTTCAAGCTTTTTAAAAATGTGTTTAAGTCTTTTATTTTAAAAAGGTAAAATTTTAACACAGAATGTAAAGGAAAAAGAAATAGCACATAATTCCATTTAACATATTTATTTTAATCATTACATTTTAAAAATAGGAGCAGAATACACATAGTTAGAAAATTCTGACTGTTCAAAGTGCATAAATGATAAGTAAAAATCTTTCTCTTCCACATACTCCCACCTACCCCAGTATCAATCTATAAGTGTTTAAAACTTTTAAACACATACACCCACAAATGCATGTTTATATTTGTATCCACATTTATATGTACTCACCTACCATTGTACGAACATTTTTATCATGTTCTTCCATTTCCAAACACAAAGGGAAAAACTATTTCACTCCAACCATTAGAATATTAATGAATAGTATGAGAATGCTTTATGATTACACTACTACATTGTAAGAAGCATAATTTTGAAAAAAAATTCATCAGTTGTGTATGGTTTGTTTCATGTTGTCTCGTCTCTGTAACTAATTCTAATGACTCATAATATGTAACACACCCAAATCTCCACTTAAAATGATAAAAAATAATTATTAACACAATTCTTCATAGGCCCAAGGGAAAATGGAACAAAACAAAAAAAATCTTCAAATAAAATTTTTGTTATTTTTTATTTGTTGACAGTATTGCAGATTCCCCCCATTTTCACCTCCTTTGCCCTCCTCCACCCAACCTCGCCCTGGTTTTCCCCACACTATTGTTTGTGTCCATGGGTTATGCACATATGCTTATATATTCTTTGGTTAATCTCTTCCCATCATCCCTGCCCTCCTACATTAAAAGAGAAACAGGTCAAAAAGAAAACCTAATCTGATTGTATGATTTAAAAGTTCTTTTATAAACTACAATGTAAAACAATTCTAAAAAAAAAAAAAAAAAAACTAACTTCATCTACCACTGCGGTTCTCAACCTGTGGGTCGCGAACAATGAAAATACATCCTGCATATCAGATATTTACATTATGATTCATAACAGTAGCAACATTACAGTTATGAAGTAGCAACGAAAATAATTTTATGCTTGGGGGTCACCACAACATGAGGAACTGTATTAAAGAGTCGCGGCATTAGGAAGGTTGATTAGATGAAAGATGTAAATATTTAAAAATTTATATTCTAACATTCACATCTATTTATATCATAAATAAATTTTAAAAAAGGTAACTTTCTTTCCAAATGGTTTCATTTAAGTTTTTTAGAAGCAACTGCAATTAGAAAAATGTCTCAGTATTATAACTTGTTTTGCAATTTCATCGAATTGAAGCTTTAACATCTTCCCACTATATCTGAACATATTTTGAATATTTTACTTAAAATAATTTATTCTGTTACTTGGTTTTAAGTCCTTAAAAAAATCCCAATTCTGTTCATTTATGTGAATAAGAAACTATTCCTTTATTTCCACATATTCTGACCTGAAATAGCATTTTTATCTATCAAGCAATTCATTTTTAATTAGAGATGTAAATAATAAAATATCCATTTTTAATTCTTCTTCAACACAATTTATCTCATATGAGAAAAAATGCTCTCCAAGTAAATCTGTAATTTTTTAAAATTCGGAATTATTGATCAGGGTATCTCATAAGCCTTTCACAAATCTTGTCAATATCAGTAACACGGCTCACCATAGAGCGAAAAATCAAACCTCTCCATGGGCACTCATGTTAAGAAACCTTTGGGGAGGAAGTTATCATTCAAATTGATGATGGAATGTATGAGACAACTTCTGCCAGAGGAGGATTCAACTCTTCAGTTGGAAGAGATCCTCTGAAATTGATAATAAACAGACAATTAAAAATAAAAGCACTGCATGGCAGAGTATTCTTAGAAAGCAGATTATGTGCATTTGGTCTGCATCGTTCGGGAAGAGATTTTGAAATCTCTTTCATGGTTAGTGGCTTGCCTTCTGTCAAAATGCCTTTGCTGTTTGAACACAGTGCGTTTGAAAGCAGAACCCTTGCTTTTAAAAGTGCTAACTTTTTCTCTCCCTGCTCTGTCTCTGGTAGCCAGATCCGCAGCCCCCTCCCCTCGCTCCAACTGCAGCCTGGAGGCCCACGATGAGGGAGGGAACTACAATTGGCAAATTATTCCACCAACTTGCCCACTCTAGGCATACTCACCATTAGGAGCCCTGACAACCCCTTATGATCAATATTGTCATTTGTAGTCAGAAACCGATTCTTTCGCCACCTTCAAAGCTCCACAGAAAAGACCAAGGGATGTAGGGGCAATGGAGGTGATTTGTCTTTTATGATTAACAGAAATGAAAAAAATTTAGCAGGAGAAAGGAAGTATTTTACAGTAAGTTAGGGGGCTTCTGTCCTGGGACAAATTGAATCGCAGGGTTTACAAGTCCACACTAATTGTGCCTCATTACATGACAAAAATGTTTCCCATTTTGACCGGACCTCATACAGAGTCCCTGCTGCACTTTACCTGGTCACATTCCTGAGCAACGTAGAGACTATTTGCTCAGTATTTGCCATGAACCGTATGTTGTAGGTAATTTATCATCATAGTTAGAACCTCAATGTCCTTGGCATCTCTCCAGTAGAATTGTGAGCTGAGAGAAAATTTCTCACACCGTAAACCAACATTGTTTACTGATAATCCGAACCTTTTTGTCAATTAAAATAATAACAATAAAGCACAGTGAGGAAAAAGAACACCTTTTCCCGCTTTCACATTTACTTCCCCTCTCACCTCTGTTTCTTCTTTGGGACATAAAAATCTCTCAGGTTTAAAGTTGTTCTCAAAAATCAGCCTTTAGCTTCTTTCCTTTGCCTTTTCTCCTTTTTTTCTCCTGAGTGAGAAATTCCTCTGCAAAATGACATTTTCTGTCTGAATTGATAGCCCAACCTTTTAATTCTAACATTTCAATATGCGGACTGAGGGAGGTTATATATGTGTCTTGTGTTTCATGGACTTAGGCCTGTGATAATTTAGGTCTAGCTTGCTGATAATATCGGGGCATATACAATATATAGTCTGACAGTGGCCATAAAACGGGCATTTGTTACTGCACTATGCTTCATGTTGCTTAATGGTGTCCACAAATATTTGCAAAACATAAAAAATACTGATATTTTAATGATGCAGTAGGATTACATCAAATAAAAAGCACTTTAGCCATAGCTGTGTGACAATAAAATTTACTGCACAAAAATGGCAGCAGAATTTAAATGAAAAGTTCTATGGAAAAAAAAATCGCCTGCTTTTTCAAGGTTTATACGTGTATGTGTGTTTTATTGGTGTACTAAATTGATTCTATACAGTAAATGGCATCATTGCCTTTACATAGCATTTTGATAATTTCCAGATGGTCTGTGTTTTCATTTTATGAAATTATGAACATAGAATCATCTTCCAAAGTTTTCAAATGTGACATGGTTGCAAATATCAAACCTAGGTAAATGCCCTGTGTGAAAACACTCTTTCCATATAAATGCAACATTAGCAGATATATTCTATATTAACTGTACAAAAGCACGTTGTGCCTAAAACTAATAATACTGCTGGTGATGACCAGACTGAAGACAGTCATTGGTAGGCAAACTATTTCATACCCCATCAGTTGGCTAATATTCCTTTAGTCAAAGCTAAAACTTAAAAAAAAAATTATTTATTATTCTCTTCCCCTTCCCCACAGCAGGACTCTTGGCCTGAAAGGATTTTGCCATTGCGTCTGACTTCCCAGAAGTCCACCTCAACAGCTTATCACTTGATATTAAATCACAGTGTTTCTTCTGCCCACCCTGCTCATGGCGATCCGTTTCAGCTTGGTGCACAGCCTGCATTGCCGTCCATTCTCCACACGGGTCCTCCCCAAAGATGTTGTGTTGCGGACAGCCTGGTCACACACAGGGGAGGCAGCCTGGCCGAGGTCCAGGAGCACGTGGTGGGAGATCCTCCCTTGCGTTTCATGTTGAGCATGGCTGATGGATGATGCTAAGGGAAGGGCTTAGGAAGCCATATGTGGCATCTATCGAGGGTGGACACTACCCTCGTTCCAGAGAATTTCCATTTGGCACAGAGCTGGACGCTGTGTTGGTTTCTCGCAGTCCTCTGTTTCACAAAGCACTGGAGGCTGGCGCTCTTGATGTGATTCTCTTTGCTGAGGAAACGGAATTAATCCAGGTAGTAAAATTCAGACCATCTCTAATATGCTAAGTAGTATCATTTGTCCCATTTTAAGTCACAAAAAGCATATGCTTCCAACAAACCAACACACTCATTCAACTAATACTTATGGAACTCCTGCTTTCTGTGGGGACCTGCGTTAGGCATGAGAAGTAGAGTAGAGAATAAGACGGCCTGCAGAGCTTACCACATAACACTGGACTATGTCTGTATTTGTTTCCTTCTTCAACGAATTGTTTTGGCATTATAGACCTGATTCCAGAACAGTCTTCAATTTTGCTCTCAGTAGAAATGTCACAGACTTGGGTATATACCAGTATACTATCTAATAATAGACAAACATGGTAATTGACCATACCTTTGCTACACCTCCCATTGGCTAATCATCGTGATATGCAAATTAACTGCCAACAAAGATAGTGGCTAATTTGCATACTGCAGGCAGGGCGGGACAGTGCGAGCCGCCAGCACACCGCCATCCAGGGCAGGCCCACCCCCAGGAGCCGGCCCCGCCTTGCCGCCGGGGACCGATCGGTGGGTCCCAGGGGGCAAGGCAGCCCCATCCCAGAAGCCCCAGGAGCCGCCTGATATGGTAGTAACTCTATCAGTAAGCACTCTGAAAGTCAGTGGCATAAATGCACCAATTAAAAGACAGATTATGAGGGTGAATAAAAAACAAAACCCACTTTAATATATTTTTTATTGATTTTTTACAGAGAGGAAGGGAGAGAAAGAGGTATAGAGAGTTAGAAACATCGATGAGAGAGAAACATAGATTCAGCTGCCTCCTGCACGCCCCCCACTGGGGATGTGCCCGCAACCCAGGTACATTCCCTTGACCAGAATCGAACCTGGGACCCCTCAGTCCGCAGGCCAACGCTCCATCACTGAGCCAAACCAGTCAGGGCACAAAACCCACTTTAAATATAAAGACACATATAGATTAAAAGTAAATGAATTAAGCTGCAGCCTGTTTTGCTCAGGGGATAGAGCATTAGCCCATGGACTGAAGGGTCCCAGGTTCGATTCCAGTCAAGGGCATGTACCTCAGTTGCTGGCTTGATCCCCAGTCCCTATCAGAGTATGTGCAGTAGGCAACCAATCAATGTGTCTCTCCCTTTCCCTTCACTCTCTCTAAAATTCAATAGAAAAATATCCTTGGATGAAGATTAACAAAAACAAAGTAAATGGATTAATATTAAAGAGATTATAAGAAAAATATATTCCAAATTTTGTTAGTTGTATAATGGTTATGTTTAAATTATTAACACCTAAGAAATTGGGTGAAGGGTACATATAATATGCTGTAATATTTTATAGTTTTTTTACATATTATTTCAAATTAAAATATTAAAAAATTAAAAATTAATAAAATATTAATTGAAATGTATCTGCATTACATGAAAAATCTCCTAATTGCTTCTAGCATAATTTATTAAATTGTGCTAAAATTTACAAGGGTTCAATTAAAAAATATCTTAATTCTAAATGATATAATAAAAAATATATATTAGTGCAGCTATAAGCACTTATCTGAAAATAAAAATTTAAAGAAGTGAATTTAAAGAAGGGATTAGCCAAAGAAAATATATGCACAACCCATGGACACAGACAACAGTATGGTGATGGCCAGAGAGAAGTGGGGGGCAAGAGCTGGGTAGAGGGGGCAAAAGGGGGGAAATAGGGACATCCTATATACTAATAATAAAAGGCTAATATGCACATTGACTGAACGGCAGAATGACCGGTTGCTATGATGCGCACTGGCCACCAAGGGGCAGACGCTCAATGCAGGAGCTGCCCCCTGGTGGTCAGTGCACTTCCATATGGGGAGTGCTGCTCAGCCAGCAGCTGGCTCATGGCTGGCCAGCACAGTGGTGGTGGCAGGAGCCTCTCCCACCTCCGAGGCAGCACTAAGAATGTTCAACTAATGGTTTAGACCTGATCCCTTGAGGGCCTAAGCCTTTAGTTGGACATCCCCCGAGGGCTCCCTGGCTGCCAGAAGAATGTCTGACTGCAAACTTAGGCCTGATCTCCCGGGGAGTTGGCCTAAGTCGATAGGTGGACATCCCCAAGGGGTCCTGGACTGTGAATGGATGCAGGCTGGGCTGAGGGACTCCTCCCCCCCACACCGAGTGCACAAATTTTTGTGCACCGGGCCTCTAATCATATTATAATCTTGAGTTGGCTGAAGATACATCTAATTAAATTTTTTCTTGTTTGGGAGTTGTTGTCATGTAGTTAAATATAGTTTTGTAAAATATTCAAACAAAAAGAATCATACAGAACAAAACATGTTAATTTCTAGTTCACTGCCTCTCATGGGTCTCATGCCACTGAAAAATGCACACACATTCATACACACATGCACAACCCCACATACTCACCTATTCCCCTCCCAGAAGTAACCTCTGTCAATAGTTTGGTATGCATGTCATGCATTTACATATATATCTGTTCATGTCGCAATTACATTTTGTCTTTTTTGTGTGAATGGGACTATACAATATTATTGTTCCATGCATTTTTTCACTTAAAAATACATCTTAGAGATCTTGCCAAGTCAATATGTATAAGTCTACCTCTTTCTTTTCAACAGCTGAATAGTATCCTTTACTAAGGATGGACCATCTTGGATTTCACCCAGGTCCCTCTTGATGCATCATGGCGCCATTTCTCAGCTTGAAGGAATACCACTTTATTGCCAATTTTTTTTTTCTGAAGAAAAGCTACACCATACATATGATCTCCATTTTCAATATGCTATTCCTTTTCATATGTAGTGTTTGAAATGTATCAAAGCTCCATAAGAGGATTCTGGGTCTAATTCTGGAGTCTTCTCTGAAGTACTCATTGCTTGGAGGCATAAGTTTCAAGTTATATATTTGGTGGAAACAGTAACTTCACAATTACTTCACACTTCACATATTTTAAAGAATCTTAATTAGATTATAGTATCACCAGCCCAGCATTAAAAAATTTTAAATGATATTTTGGACAAAAAAGGTAAAGTGACCTTGTAAGTCTTTATTTAGATGACTTGAAAAAGGACATATCTCAAAAAACTGAGAATAATATTACAATACTTTATTCATTTGAATTTTGAAAATGTGGTCTCAATAGGAGCAGAAGATAAATCAGGATAAATCTGTGTGCTTTGATTGTAACCATCACATAGACCAAGACATATTGTCCCCTCAGATTCCTTTTTAGTAAAGATATAGACAAATGTCAATGAAAAAAAATATAATGGTGTGTACTGATAATGATGTGGTTCCAAATAATTACCAGAAGCAATTTCATCCACACTGGATGTTACTGGTTGATCTTTGTCGCCAGCAGAGGTGGTAAGTTGCTCAAATCAGTATTCTTTGAGAATCTCTTTCATGTTGTGAGCTTTCTGATATCACATTAGGACAAAAACCACAGTATAAACATTAGCATTGATGACATGTCAGGGAATGGGAGTATTACTGGTTTTGCGAGAACTTCTAAACTGAATGTTGTCATTTTTATCATCTTTTGTTTGTCTTTAAGAGATTACATGATCTCCAGGTCCATTCATGCAGTTGGAAAAGGTAAGATTTCCTTCTTTTTTATGGCCAAGTGGTATTCCATTGTGTAAATGTACCACAGCTTTTTTACCCACGCATCTATTGATGGGCACTTTGGCTGTTTCTAGATCTTGGCTATTGTAAATAATGCTGCAATGAACATAGGTGTGCATGTATTCTTTTGAATTAGTGTTTGGGGTTTCTTCAGGTATATTCGCAGAAGTGTAATCACTGGGTCAAAAGGCTAAGTGAAATAAGCCAGTCAGAGAAAGACAAATACCATATGATCTCACTTATATGTGGTATCTAATGAACAAAATTAGCTGATGAACAAAATAGAAACAGAGGCTTGGATACATGGAACAGATTGACAGCTGTCAAAGGGGAAGGAATGGTGGGGGGTGTTGAATGAAAAAAGGTGAAGGGATTAAGCAAAAAAACATATGTATAACCCATAATCACAAACAACAGTGTGGTGATAGTCAGAGGGAAAGGGGGGTGGAGGTGGGCAAAGGGGGGTGTGAAAATGGGCGGTGGGTGCATGATACAGTGTGCAGATTGCTTTGTTGAGTTTCACACTTGAAATTTGTATGATTTTGTGAACCAATGTCATCCCCAAAAATTCAATAAAAAGAATCATCTGATTAAAATTTTGCCCACCACATGTCTCCACACATTTTACCAAGTCTTGCATAAAGCAATACATTTAATTTCTATGGGGAATATGCCCCTGACCATCTATGAAGCACATTGGAGACTGAGACCTTTGGGCATGATTGTTGCTGACTCAGAAGTGTCATCTTTCCCCCTCTCTCCCCTTAATTCTGGCTCAGGTTAGCCAATAGACTGGAGTTGTCCTTTCTACTTCCACAGACCTAATCCAAATGTTATCCCAGTACACCAAAGCCGGAGTAGAAATTGAAAGGGAGATCATTGTCCGACAATGGCAAATATTCAATTCCATCCCCTTTGTTCCTGGGTTTAGGAGGTGAACGCGTGAATCAACCTGAGATGCCACATTTTACATTTATTACCGCAACCTCTATCAACACGATGAGAAAAGCAAGCATTCAGCCTCAGAGCACTTTCTCAGGAAGGCCTGCCTGCTTCCACAGGCTAACTGCAGGCACTCTGCCTCTCTCAAGCCCTCAAGCAGCTCACAATGTGGATGCTGCCTCCATGGCCCCATCTCATGATGTCTGGGGACCTGTTTATTTCAAGTAAATCAAAATATCCATACTTTGTGAAATCATCTTATGTGATAAAGTCTATCTAATGTCTTTTTAAGCTCTGCAAAAGGTTTCTTATCAGCTTCTTTAATTTCTCTTATTTTCATTACAATAATAGAAATTAAATTTCTACTATTCATTCATTCCATTTATCCTTATTTTTATACTAGAGGCCCGGTGCACAAAAATTTGTGCACTCGGGGTGGAGGGGGTGTCCCTCAGCCCAGCCTGTGCCCTCTCACAGTCTGGGGCCCCGTCAGGGGATGACCACCTGCTGGCTTAGGCCTGCTCCCCGGGGGATTGGGCCTAAGATGGCAATCAGACATCCCTCTGGCAGCCCGGCAGCCCTCGGGGGATGTCCACTTGCCAGTGGGGAGCAGGCCTAAACTGCAGTCGGACATCCTTAGCACTGCTGAGGAGGCAGGAGAGGCTCCCACCACCACCGCTGTACTGGCAGCCATCAGCCTGGCTTCTGGCTGAGCAGAGCTCCTCCCATGTGAGAGCACCCTGACCACCAGAGGGCAGCTCCTTCATTGAGCGTCTGCCCCCTGGTGGTCAGTGTGTGTCACAGTGACCAGTCATTCCCAGTCCTTCTGCTGTTAGAGTCAGTTTGCATATTACCCTGTTACTATATAGGATAGAGGCCTGGTGCACAGGTGGGGGCCGGCTGGTTTGCCCTGAAGGGTGTCCTGGATCAGGGTGGGGGTCCCGCTTGGGTACCTGGCCAGTCTGGGTGAGGGGCTGAGGGCCGTTTTCAGGCTGGCAGGTGACTGAAGCTCCCAACCTCTCCTTTTTTTCTTTTTTTTTTTATTCTGGGATTTATTTACCATCTATGGCTGTCACTGGAGCTGAGAGCCGGCTTTAGCTCTGAGGCTTGGCTCCAGCTCCGAGGCCTCCGCTGCTGAAAGCAGGTATCTGAGCTTTGTTTAGCTTCTATAGTTGAAACACTGTTGCAACTCCAGCTCTGAGGCCTGGCTGGCTGAAAGCAGGTTTCTGGGTTTGTTTAGCTTCTATAATTGCAACATAGTTGCTTAGAGTGCAGCTCAGAGCTGGGCGGCGGCAGGCAGGGAACCTTGGCTTCCTCCGTCACTGGAGCAAGCAAGCCTCCTGTTCACTTCAGCTGCGTGGCTGCTGGCCACCATCTTGGTTGGCAGTTAATTTGCATATCTCCCTGATTAGCCAATGGGAAGCGTGTCGGAGGTACAGTTAATTACCATGTTTGTCTATTATTAGATAGGATAATAATAAAAATTACATTTTATGACCTGGTTTTTACCCCAAAACTCTATGTAATAATCACATTGAAATTAAATGACCAACTATAATGAGATACCAATTCACATCTACCAGAATCATTAAAATGAAAAGACTGACCATACCAAGTCTTGACAAAGATATGGAGCAGTTAGAATTCCCATCCTTGGCTAGTGGAAATATAAATTGATAAAACCACTTTGGAAATAGTTTAGTAGTTTCCTACAGAATTAATATATGCTTTTCACTTAACTCAACAATCCCATTTCTAGATATTTACTCAAGAGAAGTGAAAACATATGCTGTATGCAATGTTTAGATCAGCTTCATTACACCATCCCAAGACTAGACAACCCACATGTTCAAAAGCAGGCAAGTCAATTAATAAGCAAATTGTGGTATATTCATACAATGGAATCCTATTCAGTAATAAAAAGAACTAAACTACTGATACACACAAACCACATGGGTAAATGTCAAAAATATTATGCTGAACAAAATAAGGCAGACACATAAAAAAGTACAGACTGTCTGACTCCATTTATCTGAAATTCTAGTAAAACTAATTTACTGAAAGCAGATCAGTGGTTGCAGGGAGGCAGGATGGGGGCAGATGACTGCTAAGGGGTACATTTTTTTTCAGCTACTAAGAGCAGATTTCAGAAGTAGCAACTGGAAGACGGGTTACTTATTTCATATCCTTTACTTCTTTACCACTCCCAACTTTCCAAAACAAGTTTATGAGTATGGCCTCATTAAATTCTTGAAATAATGCTGCAATATAGACATTATGATTTTCCCTTTAAGTCAGGAAAACCAAGGTCATGTACGTGACCACATCTCTTGCCCAGGAGGAGAGTGTTATTAACAAATATAAGTCAGTTCCTTCTAGTTAAAAAACACATTTACTGTCTACCCAGAAAGATGTGAGAAAAAGACTCAAACTCGAGTCTTTATTATAATTATAACTGCCTTGCCTTTAAGTAATAAAGTACCTCACGTAGAAGTCCAGGATGTGCAACCAAAGGACTTGTATGCATGCATTTTAGCATAACCAATGGACACAGACACTGGGGCGGTGGGGGCTTGCCTGGTGTGGGAATGGCTCAGGGGAAGGGTCAATCGGGGAAAAAGGAGACATATGTAAAAACTTTAGATAAAAAAAGTCCAGAATGTTACGTTAGCTATATTATGTCAGTTGTGTTATCAAGAACTCAGCTTCTTTCACCCATCGGCTTTTCTGTCCACACTGACAGCTTCCATCTAAAATTGGTTTTCCTTTGTGGTCAAAAGATGGCTACCAGTAATAGCCACTTCAGATTTTTATTTAAAACCCATTACATTTTATTTATGGTTTATAATTATACTAAATGATGCTCAGTGTACTGAGTCCACAGAGTGCCTGAGGCAGGCAAAGATCTGAGCCAGACGCTTGGTTCAAGTAGACCCTGCAAGTGTGGCTTGATATCCAGTGGCTTTCAGGGACTTTCTTTTCCAGCACGACCCACTCTCAGAAACTGTGTTAGGAAGAAAACATCAGCTCTGATTTTGTGAAACCGTGTTTCATGGGGAAAATATATATATATATTTTAAACAAACAAAGAGGGAATAGACATCCTCGTGGCTAAAAAGTATATGATACATGTGCATGTTTCTCTTGTGTTCCAACTGGTTGCTTGTGCATTTGGAGTGTGTGAATAATGAATCAGGAAGCCAGGGTTCTTCCCTTAAAGATAGAATAACATCACTCCTTGTTGGTGCCATTTTCCAACAGGTTATGAATAAGTAAATGTTGTTGCCACATAGTATTCGGTCTGACCTTGTGACAGCCAGCAGAACCTGCTCCCTCTCCCCTACCCATACTCACACCTGTGTGTGGTGAGATGCTAAGTGCTATTCGTAGCAAACACAGTCTCTGTTTAAAAGATGATAACTCAGTTAATACAAGATAGGAAGTGCTCCCTTACCATCACCACCTGCATAGAAGTGCCAGGGGTATTTAAAACAAGTGGTCTGGAATTTATTTCCAAATACCAACAGTATTACTACTGCAGCTAGATAAATATCACATGACGTGAGGGATAACAAACATTCTGCTATGGCCTTCGACAGATCTGAGTTTGCAGAGATTAAGGCAGGCAACACTGAAAACCTCAGGCAAGCAAAGAACCTAAAGATGAGACTTCCTCCCAACAGTGGGAAAAGCAGTGGGAAACTAAAACAAAATGAAACAACTACAAATGTCAAAAGCTTTGTAAAAATAACTTTAGAAAATACTAATATGACTATCAGTAATGAAACATCTCTGGAAGTGGATTTTGATTCAGACAATGAGACCAGTCTTTACAAGGATATGAAACTGGCAGTAAAAGGTATGGGGTGGGTGAGATTTCAGAGACATTTCTGGCTAAAAGGGCCTCCCTTATTTGCTAAGTGGAAGCCTCATCACAGCTTTATTTCTGTGGCTTATAGTTTGTCTCTTATCAAAAGGCCTATGTCCCTGAGGAAAGCATTAGTTACACTTTGGTGAAAATTGTATTGTTATTTCTTCAGGATAACTTTCAATTGGAATATGGGGGGACAGTGAACACAGAAGACCTTGACAGCTATTGTTTAAGCAAATATATGTCTATTTTTATATTGGAATTCCCAAAATAACCATCAAAGGCTAATTATGGAAACCCATTTTCACCAAAATTTCCATTCTTCCTGGATGTACATTGACAATTTATGTGGCTACCAAGTATGTATTCTTTTTAATGGAGTGTAAATACATAATGAAATGGGGGAAAGGGAAGAATACATTTGCCAGAGCTCTAAGGTGGTCAGAGTGTGGCACCAGAAGTTAAGAGAGAAAAATCCAAGGTTGGGAGTCAGGGCCCCTGGGCTCCAGTTCCAGCTTTGCCTCACTTGACTGTGAGACCACAGGCAAGTTTTTTGACATCTCGGAGGCAGAACCCTCTCCTCTGTTAGAGAGAGAGAGAGAGAGAGAGAGAGAGAGAGAGAGAGAATTATGTCATATCTGCTCTACCTCCCTCACAGTATTACTGTGAGAATAAAATTAATAAAGAGCCTTAAACTTTGAAAAGTTAAAAATACTATCCACATACAAAATGATTTTTGCTAAAGTCCAAAAAGCATGACTTACGGTTCCCCCCTGCACACACTATTCCAGAGGGTGTTTCCATTTTCACTTTCTCTTTGGCCCAAACACAAAGATGACAGAGCTGTATGTCTATGAATTTTCATCTACTCTCATTTTAACAAACTGAGACAGACCAACATTTTCAGGACATTTAGAAATGGTTCTGTTTTGACTCTGTATGACCAAGAACTCTAAAATATGAATTCGACTCAAAGTCTTGCAATGTTTGAATTTACATCTAAAATCCACACAGAGCATGGCTTTCATTCTTTCAACAGTGTTTTCTGCACGCCTACCATGTGTCAGGCTTGATGCTGGGCACTGGAAGCTCAAAGATGGTAGAGCTGGCATTCATTAAGTGTTTGTTACCAATTATTGGAATGAAATGGGGGTAAAGAGATATTGTGAGTTAGTAAAAGTTTTCATTGCAAATACTTAGGGAATAAAGTCATTATTTTCAAATAGGATAGTAACTCAGACTGAGCTAACAAAATTAACTGTCAGGAAAACTAAATTGTGCATAATTAGGAACTCTATTTTATATTTATGTAAATGATTCTAAAACATTCAAAAAAACATTTTTTTCTCAACCACTCTACTTTTCCACCATTTTGTTCACACCCCTATTAACTTTTACTGTCTTATAATTGAGTAAAGAAAATTTTTAACTGTTTTCTATCTAAATAATCTAAATTTCTAGCCCTGGCTAGGTGGCTCAGTTGGTTAGAGCATAGTCAGGTGCAGCAGAAGGTGCTTCTGCTCGGATGTTACCCAAACAGAAACCACAAATGCATTTTTTGTTACTAGAGGAAGTAGAGTGAATACCGTGTTAGGATTTACCTTCTCATAGAGCCCAAAGAAAGAGAAAAGACTTCTATTGCCTTCACAGTTTGAAAGCAAGTGAGACAAGCTTTTCACTTCCCAAAGCATTCTTCCTGTTTAGAACACTATGCAATTCAAATGCACTTCCCAGGATATAAAATCAAATCATTTAAGAGGAAGGGGGAAACAATGCGAGGAATAAAGACTGAAGGAAGCCATGTGTCATTAATTCAGTTATAAATTATTAGCCGAGAGCAGCTTCTGAGCATTTGTATTTGATGAACAAGAATTGATTGCTTCAAGGGCATTTCAGTCCTTTTGATGTTCCCATCTTTTAGCCTCCCACAAATCTGAATCCTTAACAGAATGATTATAACATTATAGTAATCCTGAGAGCCAATACTAAAGGATTTGCAAGAGAAACGGAGATCAATAGTTTGAAAAAAGAATGTCTTTTTGAATTGACGGCGCTGTCTCGCCTGATCGTGAACCTGAACAAAATAAGTGGAGCTTAACTACACAAGCAATCTCGCAGGCAATCGGAGGGGTTGCGAGGAGTCGAGGCTCCGGCACTTGAATAGGCCTGAGCGCCGAATATTTCTAAAGGATTAAACCTCAACTAATGGCAACCCAAAGATATTTTGCAAACAATCGGCCTCTACCCAAAATAGATAAGATAATACATTAAGGGTCCTGGTTTGGTATTTAAAAGACTGGGTTCAGCTACAGGTTCCACATTTGCCTTTGCATAGAGTTTGAGATTCTGGGAAATTGGATTAGAGGTAATGTTGTTTTAATGGCTATCTCCTTTGGACCACTTTGAAATGGAGAATCCCAGCAGTATTTCAGGATGGACTGGAGAGAACCATGCCCTTAACACATAACACAGTAGAAAACCAAATGGGCCAAATTGTTTAAAGACACAATTGCCTGCATCTATGGGACTTCCAAGTTGTAACATCATTTGATACCTCAAAAGACAGAGAAAGGCAGCTGCCTGTTAAAGGCTCTTTGAACAATTCGAGGATTAGCATAAAATTATACAGAAAGAAGGGTAAGTACAGCCTTGGCACTTGCTCACCACAGTAGGGGCATTGTTAAGAAACGCAAATGGACTCAGTGAAAGTGTGAAGGCATCTTAACATTGTCTGAGGACCTGCATGTTTTAACATTGATGTATATATTTTCTAGTTCTTTGTGTCCTCAACAAGAGGCCAGCTTAGTCCACTGGAGAGAGGCGTCAGGAGACTTCAGATGGCACACATCTGGAGAACATCCCATGGAAATTGTGAATGGCTAAGTAATCTCCTTCAGTACCAAGACAAGGGGTGGTAATTTATGGCTTAACAGACTACAAAACCTGCCATTAATTCTAACATCGCCAACATTAAACCAAATGATTTGGAAGAGTAAAATATGCAGCAGGAATTAACAGAGGGAAAGCAGCTACCCCGAAAGACACTATTTTCACACTTTCTTTCAAAGATGAAAAAAAAAAAACTTTTCCTCTGACAGAGCGTATGTTTTCAGCCACTACATCGAATTGCCTTGCTGGCCTTACACAGCTTCGATGCTGTCGATCCTCACATCTCTGGCATGTTAAAGAGTGGCTCAAATTAAAAGCATGTCAAAGTCACAGTCCCTGAGAGTTGTGCTGGGGCAGATTAAGCATTTTATTTGGAGGCTATGCATGATAACATGTGAGCCTTAAAGTTAACCTTTTTCTCGAGCTGTTTAAAATGTTTTGTAGCTGTTCTTGTCTAAACGAATCAAAAGAAGGTTAAGCAGGAACTGGCATAAATAATAGCTGCCTTAAAAGGGGGCAGCAAAATTGATAGCTCTACAAATGGCAGCCACCTGCACCAAGAAAACTCAAAGAAAGAGAATAAGTATTTGAAGGGAAAGAATAATTGGAGATGTGACAGCAAAGAATAGAAATCACTCCCCAGAAGGTGTTTAAAAAGCTCTTCTATCTCCTACTTAATCACTGTTCCTTTAAGCCCATAAATTAAAATGAAATGTGCATGTTATATGCATTATAAGTATGAATACTCATGTAATCTAAAGCATCTTAACTGCCCAGCTTGTTTTCATACTGCCAGAGTCAATTCCATTACTGCTATAAGAACAACAAAGTCTTACAGTAAACTGTTCTTTATCACATTCTCTTATAATTTTATTAAATTATCATATTAATGGTCTATTACTTAAGGCCCTCTTTTAGTTCCTAAACAAAAGCTTGATTTCTTTATCTAATACGGATGTATTGTTCTCTCCTTTAGCAAATGTACAACAGGTATTTCATTAAATTTGAAAGAAACTTAAAAGAGTTATGCTTTCTGCTTGTAGAATTAAAATGATGCCACTCAGTGTAGCCAGTTCAGTTATAGCTTTGTGGCATAAAAAGCAAATTTTCGAAGGGATTCATTGTTGGGGGGAAAAAAGAAATGTACAGTTTCCTAATTATTTAAAGAATAAACATACTTAATTCTAACTTTTCAGCAAATTCAACTGATATGATTGGCATCCATGGGCCCTATCCTAGAGATCTGAAGATTAATGAGAAACTTCAAGGATTTGTGACCTAGTAGGGGTAATCTATGTGCCCCCAAATGTGCCATTGTAAATACAAAAGTTGTACTGTTTCATTATTGCCAATGTCACTTAAAAGCTTGTACTGATAAAAAAAATACCTATAATTCCAAAGAGATTTTAGCATCATTCATAAATGAAAGCCACAGGTGAGCAATACGAGAGCAGGGCAGGCCAAGCGACACCAGGCAATACCAACCTTCCCCAAGTACTTCCCTTAGGACAATGCACTATGTTCCATGGAACACTTGTCTCTAATGATCTTCTCCACAGAAAAAGGATTCCATGGTCACTTAGTTTAGGAATCACTATAGCTATACACCGTTTGGAGAATCACAATGTGTATCATTGTATGAAGTCTTTTAAAACCTTTCAACAAAGAAAAGAGTTAACTGTTTAAATTCAGTATTTCACAGCAAAGTTGAGCATGAAACCCCTTTATTCATTACATCCATTAACATCCCTGAAAATAAAGGACATTCTGGGAAATTCTGTTTTGGGCCCCTCTCGGGGACTGGGTTCTGAACTGGATCAAAGTGAGGTTTCTTCTGCTCTGAGATTCGACTTCCCCTGATACCAGAAACATCACTGTTTCTTTTTAAAATATGGGTTAACACTATTACAAATATTCTTTGGGGTATTTGAGATGCCTTTCAAAAACTGAGTTAGAACCGTTTCTTAAACTTTCAGCACAATTATAAAATTAAACTATCTCAAACTTATATTAGCTAAACCAAACATTCTGTGTTCTGAGAGTTAAACAAAATTAACTGTTTGGAAAACACATAGCTATCAAATTCCACTGCACACACAAAAAAAAAAAACAACTAGCAATGGAATGACAGAGGTCATGGGTAAATGGTGGGGGCCTGTGGGTAGATGGAAATGAACTTGTGAACTTGATTTGAAATCATCACTGATCAGAACCAAGAATCTTTAAGGTATTTGTTTGCTACTCAGCTACCTTAACTAAAAACAGAACTAATTATATAGACAGAGAAAGTTTCATGAAACTGAAGGGCAAAAATGCAGCTGAAACTGCTGAGCCACCAGGAATCCTGTAGGTCAATTCTCTTCAAATCCTTCTGCAATGCATCTTGGCTTCTCTCATGCCTCCATTCTTCTCACTGCAGACAGGTTTTCTCTACTTCTCTGCACCAATGGCCCAAAATAGCAGTCCTGTGGCTCCCAGGTTTGCATGTTACAGTACCAGCCACATGCAGTAACTGGAGGTCTCAGTTCCAAAGCCAAATGATTAGGGAAAAGAGTGTGATTCACCCATGTTAGGTCAGGGGTTCTGACAGTCTTGACTGTAGAGACAGGGAACAGCATGCAAATATGAATGCCAAGGGCCCACCTGTGGAGCAGAGAGGTGTTCCCCAAAAGCTATAGATAGCACAGGGGTTAAGGCGACTCTCAAAATTTCCACTGCTAGCGTGTGACTGTGGTTTAGCTGCTTTTGTCTGGAGAAAGCAACAGGCTTTCCGGATCCACAGATGAAGGAACACTGCTAAATGCTATTGCTAACACTAACAATGGAGAGACCTGAGGAGTGAATGAACAGTCAGAGCAGAATTTCAGCAGATTGTAGGTATAATCTCACTTAAGAGAAGGAGATTCAATGAGACTTTTCCATTCTCATCTGACCACATTAGCTTTCTTTAATAAGGACAATGCTTTTAAGAATATCTTTTAGATGTGGTCTCACTTAATAATTGCTAACATTTTCTGAGACACTGTTCTAGTTCTTTTAGGTGCATAAACTCAATTAGTAATCTTGACAACCCTCCCATTAAACACTAGTTTCATCCCCACTTTATAAACTATGAAACTGAGGCTTGGAAAAGTTAAGTAAATTTTCAAAGGTCTCACAGCTAGTAAATAGCAGAGCCAGGTTTTCACCAAGGGAGTCACAGTGGAGCCCTCAGAGTAATCAGTCTCTCCAGGAGAGAGGTGACTGCCCAGGAGAGAGGTGACTTCCCAGGAGAGAGGTGACAGCCCAGGAGAGAGGTCACTGTCAGGAGAGAGGTGACTGTCCAGGAAGGAGGTGACTGTCCAGAAGAGAGGTGACTGTCCAGGAGAGAGGTGACTGTCCAGGAGAGAGGTGACTGCCCAGGAGAGAGGTCACTGGCCAGAAGAGAAGTCACTGATGCTGCACAAGGCTGCACAGTCACATGAGGCTGAGAGCCTCCTCAACGTAGTTTAGATATCACCCACCTTCCTCACAGGATAAAATAAATATATTCAAACTTAAAAATGCAGTCTAGATCAACAACACTATCAAAGGCCAGGAAACATATAAAATTCACTAGCAACACAAGACAAAAAATTATTGCCTCAGAAGGCAGTCAGACGCGCATATCCTGGACACCATATGTAGAGACACACTCAGTCCACAGATCCTGAGAATTAAGTTTTTTTTCTTGGTTCATAAGAATTAAGGGAAAATTAAAAGACTTTGTGTTGGGGTAAAAAGCTTTCTAACCAGGTTTGTTGACTGAAGTTAAAGGACAGTTCATTTTAAAGTATGTGCACTTAAGAACAGCGTTTGATCTGCCAACAAGTAAACCAAAATTTTTCAATAAAATGGAAAAAAGTTTTAAAGTCTGGAAGTGATATAAAATTGTCATGAAAAATAAAATGTTTCAGTTGTGTGATAGCAGCTTGGTGCCAGGTCTGAGAGACACTGCAGGACCCAGAGACTTCCCAAACCAGGGGCATATGGTGGAGAATTGCTATGTATACCAGTCAGGGCTGGTACTGTACCAGACTTTTCGTATTCTGCAGCTGGTAGATACCTGAGCATCAGTTTTCATCTAGCCTTAGTTGGAAGCAGAGAAGTTCCAGCAGTCCCAGAGTGGGCACGGGGAAGCTCTCCTGTTTCTCATAGTCACTGTTGCAACCCCAGGCAACTCCAGGTGTGTTCTTCCACGGACAGCCCCACATGGCTCTCAAACAGCACTTCACTGTCAGTTCATATGATTTCCAAAGAGGTGAGCCTGCTCTTAGCCATTCAGTTCTGTGTATGAAACTGCAAGGGCAACAAAAGTTTCAACAGCTGGGTTGGGAAAACAAAAGTTGAAAGGTCCGGAGAAACTAGAGCTGGAAGCAAATTCAAGAAGAGTTCTGTAGGCCTGCATAGAAGCCTGGGGGGAGAGTGCACCCCTGAACCTGGTCATCGCCGGCTTCCTCAGCGAAGACCTGCCTGGGACTCAGGGCGAGAAGAAAGTACAGTGGGAATCCCCGAGAGGTACTTGTCCTCTCTGGTCCTCAGCCAATGAGCTTCCACATCAACCCCAGAGACCACAGCGAAGGATCCCGAAAAACTCCACCTCAAGACGGGAAGGAATATGAGTTAGAGACACTCGGAGTTCATTGAGAATAAACTATTCACAGCTTTATTAAAAATGAAATATCCTGGTTAATAAAATACTCGGGTTGTCAAATATGCTACATATGGATTATCAGTTGTCGAAGGTACGCACCCAAAACATTACACTCATGGCATTCACGGGGAGACACTTACTTTTCCCTTAATGGGTGAGGTTCTGCTTTGGGCACAGCATCATTTAACACCATTTATCATTCAGCCGAGGATGTGTGAAATTGCTAGTTAACACAATTCCTTTGGCGGTCTGTCAGAGGAAGAACCAGATTCCACTGTTTGCAATATGTGTTCCATATATAAATTAATATATTAAAACTGGAGTCAAAACCACAGCTAATATGGACATGGCCATCTTCTTGGGCGAAGGCCCATTACCCGCTCAGGAACTCCATGTTTCAGCTTCACACACGACATTTGCGTTAACCAGCTCCACATTTCCCTCCCCCTCCCGCTCCTCTCTCTCCCTTCCTCTTCCATGACCCTTCCAGGCCTCCCTTATTTTCCCCCTTTTTAGCTAGGCCTGCTTTCCCTCGTCTGCCTTTCTTATGTCCCTGTGGACTGTGACATAGACTCTCCAAATTTGAATGTAAAATACAGTCCAGAAAGAGCCGTCTGATAGAATTTGATAGAACTACTACTGGAAAGACCTGGGGGGTGGGGACGGGAATGATTTAATGCTTTGCAGAAAAATCACCCTTCTCTACGAGCAGAAAGCATAACCCATTAGCATTCCAAACAGGCTGTTCAAAGCTTTCAAATGGTGAGGCTGAGCTGGTCTCGCCCTCTCCCCGTGCACACACTTCCCAGGGGTGCCTCCGACCTGGGGCCTCCACATACGCGGCTGACACAGCATCTGGGATTTTATCACCACTGCAGAGAGTGAGTCTGGATGGACCCACTGCTGGTGACTCCACATTTTTTTTCGTGACTGAATGGCTTGATATGCATTAGCTCGCATGGTATTCTTTAGAGTTGATCTTTGCAGATATTTGCTCTTTCGACACATTTGTATTACAAAGAAGAACATATGGCTCCCAACAAACTATTTCTATATGCATAGGTTCCAGAGTTTTCCTATCTTTTTGTTTCTAATTTAGATTTTAAAAAAAAAAAAGTTTTGCTTTTACACTTTAAAGGTGGTTTTTCTACCAGGACCACATACAGTCATACTTAAAATTCCTTAAGGTCAGTGGAGTTTGAGTGTGTACATTTTACTTAAGAGATAAATAATTATCTTCAGGAGGTTTAGCAAACAAGAAAAATGAAGAATGGATTCCCACAGAACAAAAATGTAGGGGGCTACAGAGACCCCTCCTGCCCCTTATCAGGCATCTCTCCTAGCCCCCACCCACTCAAACACACACAGAACCTCCGGCGTCACAACTAGGAGTTTGGTCATTAGGATTCAAAGGCCATACTCCCTTGACAGCTGGAGTACAGGGAATAATGTGGAAGATGTAGCGCTAATGGGAATCAAGAGTAATCCTGCCAAATGAAAAACAGAGAGGAGTGGGCGGACTTGTGTTTTGTCTCAGTTGAGGTTTCCTGGCCCAGCTGGGAAAGAAAACTGTAAAGATGATGCATATCTATTTACATTGTTATAAGGGCTGGAATAAGTACCCAGTGACCTAAGAACTGAGATTTTCAACTGTGAAAATTAGTTACTTACAGCTACTTATCAAAAGGTGTTTTGTTTTGTTTTATAGTGATTAGGGCAGAAACTTAGTTTGAAGCTCACTTTATCCCATGATTTATTTCTATAAAGCAAAAATAATTATAATAAATTCTTAGACAAATAATCAAACAAAGTGGTTAAGTACATGAGCTTCTAGGTCATTCTGTTCAGATTTCAATCCTGGTGCCAATCACTCATTAACTTGTAACCTTGGTCTAGTTACAGTAATGGCGAACCTTTTGAGCTCAGTGAGTCAGCATTTTGAAAAACCCTAACTTAATTCTGGTACCGTGTCACATATAGAAATGTTTTGATATTTGCAACCATAGTAAAACAAAGACTTATATTTTTGATATTTACTTTATATATTTAAATTCCATTTAACAAAGAAAAATCAACCAAAAAAATGAGTTCCCGTGTCACCTCTGACACACGTGTCATAGGTTTGCCATCACTGGTCTAGTAGCTTCTCTTCTCTAAGCTCCAGTCCTTGAATTTAATTAATATTCAATAAATGTTAGCTACTCTTGTTATTTTGAGTCATTTCTATATTAGTAAAGAAGCATTAATACTAACTGTTTTAACCAGGGTAAGCAATGTTAGCTGGTCTAATAAACAATTCCAAAATTTCGGTGATCTCAGCACAACGGAAGTGTTTTTCATTCATATCACAGAACAAGGTGTAGAGATAGTCCTGCTCACCAGTGTGGGGCCCAGACTCCTCCTTTCTAGTAGCTTCTCCACATTTTATAGCCATGGAGCCCATCACTGGACCCTCTCCATCGAGTTTGCAGAGAAAGCGAGCTCAGAATACTGCAGAAAACTTAAGGGCCAGGCTTAGAAGGAGTCTGTATCAAGTCCACCACTTTTTATTGACCAGCATTTGATTATATGGCCTCACCTATAGGCAAAGAGGCTAGAAGATGTAATCTAGCAGCATGCTTGGAGGAGAGGAGAACATGGTTCCCTAGCAACCAAATATCCTCATGCTTACTAGTCATCCTTGGAACAAAGGGCATTCATAGGAATGTTACTTGAAATGTGAAGATGAAAAGAGAAAGCAATGTCTTTACAGTTTTTCCAAGTAATGGTATATTATGATGTAACATTTTGCGAGCTCTAAATGAAAGAGTATATATAAATGACTTGGCCCACAGTAGGTGCTCAATAATTCTTAGCCATTTCATTAATTATTGCATATGAATTTTTAGACTAAACACATTATACACTAAATATCCTTTGTGAGACTGTAGAATATGCTTTCCACAGACCTTTCAAGACCTGTGTATATATTTCGCTCTCTTCCTTTGCATGGCTGAGAGAGAAACAGACCATCTTTTGCAGTAAGAAGATAAAACCAAAGCCCCAAAGCAAAATTAAGTTTTATATTTGCTTATAATCCTGCTACTTATTTCTCCTAGACCTCATCTCAGCATCTCTTAGTTATTATTCTGAGAGTCCTGGTAATGGAAAAGAATAATAGTGTAAGGATATTTTACGTAACCTGATAACACTATTGTATTATCAATCAAGAACATGATCTTCCTCACATCTTTTTCCATCGACCTCATAGCTCCTGAGAACCAATTAAATTTTAAAGAGTCATAAGCTTTATATTGACTAACCTTCACAAAACATAGACTTATTAAATAAGAAGAAAATATTATGTGCTTTTTAAATCTAAAGGTGATTTGTATCTGTTAAGCCATTGAAATACATTAGCAAATTATTTCTTCTATGGTAATACCCTATAATACTTAACTCAGAATTGTGTTTATTTTATAGTTATTAATGGGGAAAATTTCCTTCCAACAAAAAGCACAAATTGGGAAGAATAAACTATCCATGTAATGTTGACAAAAAGGAATCACAAAACAAAATTGAATTATGCTTCTTAATAGCTATTATTTTAAAAAAATACCAACTAAAACATTCTAAGTATTTACTACATACCAGATGGTGTTCTAGATTCCCATTTTACAGACGGGAAAATAGAGACCCAGAGAAGTTACTTAACTTGACTAAGAACATGTTGCTAGTGTGGGGCAAAGCTGGAATTTGAATAGGGAACCTTGGTCCAGGGTCAAGTTCTTAACCACTACCAGTCACTAACAACTAGGGGGTGACAAACTCTCTGAAACTGATACCCAATGCGGTATGTTAAATATTTCTCATGCCACTTCTGTTGTAGAAAAATACCTACTTGGTATTCCAACCCAATAGTTGGTCCCTAGCACTGAACATAGGGAAAAAGGGTGATGAAACTAAGGAAACTATTTACCACTTATCTCCTGTCTCCTCTCCTCATCAGACTAACCCTGAATGGTATGGAAAGTTGATGAGAGCAAAGAGAAACCAACAACCCAATGGTGTAATCTCCCAAATGGGAATTGGGCAGGATAGGATGACAGTGCTGCAGGCTCTTTAGAAGTTCATGTTCATGTGCATCTTGAAAATAGCATCTCCTCTCCCAGATCACTGGGCTGAATTCCAGTGGGGGGAGTTGGCTTGGATGTGAAGTTGGAGAGCAAACACCCAGGAGCAGGAGCCCCCACAGAGAATTCTGTCCCTTCTTCCCCTCTCCCAAATGTCAGCAAAGCTCAAACCTACAGACCAGCCACAGAAAGGATGCACATACATTCTCCAACTCCTGCAGTATGGGATAAACGGATAAGGATAAGGAACAGATTGCAAAAGAGGATATTCAAATATTCTTGGCCCTTTTCTCTTTTCAGTTGGTATTTACCATGCAAAGAGTGAAAGCTTCTTCTTCTTCTTTTTTTCTTCTTACATTGAAGGGTATTATCGTTTTATGGAGAGGAGATGGATTGGTTTTTTTGAAGTGCTTGCTTTGCAATTATTGCTCAAAGAAAGAAATCAGTTCCACATTAAGCCGAGACTCACACTAGCCTGGGAGGCCAGAGGGACAACATGCTTCCCTTTCTGAAATCACGACACACAGCTAAGAGAAAGTCATAGGATATCTCAGGTCTGCTTAGAGCCGCTTACAAATTAGTAGCTATAATTGGATCAAAACTACCCAGCTGTTGTTTGTCACTAAATGGGTGCAGCCCGGAGAAGCCCCTCTTGTCCCCAGTGGGAAAAATGCCTGTCAGACTGCAGATCAGACAAGAGTGAGGCCATCTCTCAGGCCTTAGAGAGTGTGCGGCTTTTGCTCAAAGTTTCTAAATTGTTGTGTAATGAGAAAACTTGGAAAACCACTTCAAAACTGCACCCAGCCACTCAGAGTGAATGAGGCAAGTGTCGTCTGCCATTGGTCTTCTCACCATCACACCTAAAAGCCAAGCGCTTTTCTTGCTTCAGCTGTGCAGATTAAGTTCTATGATGAGACACAAGCTCTTCCTGGTCTCTCCCACCTGGTTCTCCCCCTCCTACCCAATCCACACTCCCAGCATTGATAGTCTCATGGGGCAGTTTCACAGCTAACACTTGCTCCTGGGCTCACAGCTGCTTGGCAGTCTAGTTTTCCCAGTGCATTCAAGGGGCAGAGGCCCACCACTCTGAGATGTGCCCACAGCTTAATCAAATTACAGTACTTCATCTTTATTACAAAACTAGAGGCCCAGTGCATGAAATTCATGCACAGGTAGGGTCCCTAGGCCTGGCCGGCAATCAGGGCTGATCTGGGCCTTCTGGCTGCCACCGGGGCCTCCCTTCCCTGGCTGCTGGCTGCTGGCCAGGGCCTTTCTTCATTCTGCGCTGCCCCTGGTGGTCAGCGCACATCATAGCGAGCAATCGGTCTCCCGGTCGAACTCCTATGGGGGATAATTTGCATATTAGGCTTTTATAGAGAGAGAGAGAGAGATTAGGCCTCACTCATGACCCAAGCAACCTAAAGTAAGTCATTTAAAATCTTTGAGGTACCTCAAGTACCTCATCTGTCAAATGAGGATATTGATAATAAGGTTTGGGGGAAGAGCAAACATGAAAATCTATGATAAGGTTCTAGGCTGGTTATAGACCCTCTTCCCTTTGTCTATCATCACGGTGAGTAACTTCAGGCTCTGAGCACAGTGATGTTCTTTGTATATGCTGAGAAAGTTATCTGCCCAAAAATGAAGGACACGCCACCAAACCCCACATACTTATATAAACTTAAATGTTCAATTGCTGCTACACTTATTGAGGCTTATAATTTCAGAAATAGAAGAACAAAAAACATGAAGATGGAAAATGGGTTGAAGACATAACTAACCTCAAACTTTGCCCCCTCAAAAGGTTTTATTAGTTGATGACACCTTGACCAAAGAACAATACTTTCTTTAGAGCACTAAAGAGAGAAGAGGAGGAAACTGATAAGCAATCCCCAATTTTTCTTCATTTCCCCCACTTTTCCTTCAGGGTGGCTCCCTGTCCATCACTGGTAGAAGGCTACCTCTAGGAGCCCAAGCCAAATCATATCAGTGAAGTTAGGAAACAGCAAATTTCTGTTTTCACTCTGGGCATCAGTATAGCATAGTTTATAGTGGTCTACAGATGCTAAATTATTTGGATCTTCCTTCAGATGTTCCTAATTTACATTGTCTGTGGCAAATAAAAAGATAAGTACAATCCATATTGCAAATGCATCTTACTATAATAAATCTGTAGCCTTTTTTCCCCGGGTCTTCTCTACCTCGTGGAATTTATATTGCAGTCATAATAATGTCAGATCCACACTATGAATATCTCCCTGCTAATTATGCCTAGTTTTTAAAAGAGTGTCCATTTATGAAGACAGTATTATGGTATTCTTGATTATACCCTAAATAATTCTGTAAACATAAAACATGCTGAATAATATTGGAATTCCACTAAAGAACTGCAATAAAAATAAAACTATCACATACATTCCAACATATTCTTTTCTTTTTACAAAGAATGCCTTTGATGAGATGCTATGCCCTTTAAAACCCCCTGAACTAGAAAATAAATCCATAAATATTAATCCTGAATTCAATTTAATCCTAGAAACAGAAATTACAGAATTTAGCTCAAAGAACAATACCAAAGTAATGATAATCCTATCTAATAATAGACAAACATGGTAATTGACCATACCTTCGCATGCCTCCCATTGGCTAATCAGCACTGTATGCAAATTAACCGCCAACAAAGATGGCAGCTAATTTGCATACTGCAGGCAGGGAGGGACACCGGGAACCGCCATCCAGGCCCCCGTGTGCGACCCCAGGAGCCTCCAGAAAGCCGGGCAGCAGGCAAGGAAGCCCCTCGGGACCCAGGAGCCGCCTTGCACGCAGCCTGTGATTGTGATCGTGACTGGAAAGCCGGGCCGCAGGCAAGGCGGCACCCCGGGACCCAGGAGCCCCTCTGAGAGGTCTGCAGGTGAAGCAGCGATCAAGCTATGAGGGGGAGGGTGGGGGGCGGAAGGAGCTACAGGAGCAGCTCTGGCTAGAGATTGAAGACTCCCGCTGGAGCGAGGAGCAAAGACTGAAGGCTCCAGCCGCAGCGAAGTCTGTGTCCAGACCTAAGATGGAAGGCGGTGGCCAGAATGAAGGTCTGGGTCCCGGGTGCCAGAGGAAAACTGGTGCTGGCAGCCGGGGGAAAGAAGGCCTATTGCATGAATCTTAAAAATATTAAAAAATTAAAAATTAATAAAATATTAATTGAAATGTATCTGCATTACATGAAAAATCTCCTAATTGCTTCTAGCATAATTTATTAAATTGTGCTAAAATTTACAAGGGTTCAATTAAAAAATATCTTAATTCTAAATGATATAATAGAAAATATATATTAGTGCAGCTATAAGCACTTATCTGAAAATAAAAATTTAAAGAAGTGAATTTAAAGAAGGGATTAGCCAAAGAAAATATATGCACAACCCATGGACACAGACAACAGTATGGTGATGGCCAGAGAGAAGTGGGGGGCAAGAGCTGGGTAGAGGGGGCAAAAGGGGGGAAATAGGGACATCCTATATACTAATAATAAAAGGCTAATATGCACATTGACTGAACGGCAGGATGACCGGTTGCTATGATGCGCACTGGCCACCAAGGGGCAGATGCTCAATGCAGGAGCTGCCCCCTGGTGGTCAGTGCGCTTCCATATGGGGAGTGCCACTCAGCCAGAAGCTGGCTCATGGCTGGCCAGCGCAGTGGTGGTGGCAGGAGCCTCTCCCACCTCTGTGGCAGCACTAAGAATGTCCAACAAATGGTTTAGACCCGATCCCTTGGGGGCCTAAGCCTTTAGTCGGACATCCCCCGAGGGCTCCCTGGCTGCCAGAAGGATGTCTGACTGCAAGCTTAGGCCTGATCCCCCGGGGAGTGGGCCTAAGTCGACAGGTGGACATCCCCCAAGGGGTCCTGGACTGTGAATGGGTGCAGGCCGGGCTGAGAGAACCCCCCCCCTCGAGTGCACAAATTTTTGTGCACTGGGCCTCTAGTAATGACTATAATAATCATATTACTAATCATAACAATATTTATTGAGTACTGATTATTGAGTATTAATTATGTCCTAGGTACTATGCTTCCATGCTTTGTAGACATACTTTTTTAATACTTATGTCAATTCTTTGAAGTAGAAACTTTCTTTTCCCCCATTTTATGGTTGAGAACACTGACACTTAGATCAAGTAACTTTGTTGAAGGTCACATTGCTAGTGTGATAGAGTGTAGATTAGCTAGACTTTGGATTTAAGGTCACATTTAAACTGCCTGGTTTTATGCATTCTCAGATTAAAAAACAAACAAAAACAAAAACAAAAAACAGAAGCAGAAATTTTCTCTAGTTAGGCTCCCAGCCTATCTCATCAACTCTTTTCTTTTCTTTTTTTTTTTTTTTTTTGGCATGCATGTACAAGACCTAGAAGGCAAACTTACATTGGTGATCCTTGTGGTCAGAGTCTCTGTAGCAACAGTACATAATCACAGGATGTAAATGCCCAAGAATCAGACTCTGATTCAAGGTCAAATGTGTCAGTACACAGGACTCAACTGGATGAAACAGTCTCTGCTGATGGTTTTCCTCATGTGCTCCTGACAATCCAGCCCTGTCCTCACACCCTGTCTCTGTGATCACAGCTTCCCACTGGAAGAGCTGCTCAGAACAGTGGCAGCACCTTGTAAACAGGGTTTTACAAACCAAGGCAACTGATGGGGCCGTATGGCATTCCACTGTTCTGATATTTGAAAACCGTGATTCTGTTTCCAAAGCTTAAGATACATCCAACTTGGTGAAGTTTATGGTTCTGAAGAGCATGTCCAGACTTGCAGTGTGTGACAGAGTCTGGGAGTGGTGGTGGAGATTGTTAATCCTGCATCTGTACCTGTGACATGCTAATGAATCTGGGACGAGCCCACCGTTGTCGGGAAAGGGAAGAGCTGGGTTTAAAGGACGTGAACTAAAAGTATTCCATTTCATTCAAATGAACAAGCTTAAACAAGGGGACAAAATTAATGATTCAGGTATACATGTGCTAGGGGCACATAAATGTGAATTTACTCACTTTGCCATACAAAAAGACAAATCAAATTTCCCTCTAATTTAAATTTTAAAATTGAATGCTATAAAAAACTGAAAGGCTAATAGCTTCATTAAAAACTACATTTCTGCCCACAAAATCACCTCAAATCTTAGTATAATTAAGTAATCTGGCAACTTCTATATAAAGCAGCTTGAAATTGCATGAATAGCCTCTGTGCTACCCCTCGCCCCATGACATCAACACACACAAAATCTTACACTTAACAGAAAATGACTCCATGTGCCTTGGAGAGAATGGGAGACATTAGCAGAAATCTGTGCAAATGAATTTTTTCTGATCAATTATAACTTATTAAATAGGACTTGTTCTGAAATCAATATTGCAAGGTTTGCCATACACTATTTTTTTAACATTTAAAAGGTTTATATTCTTCACAGCCTTCACAGATTCTTTTCTCCAGGGAATAAATAAAAAAGGAAATCCAACTCAATTTGTTCCCTTCAATATAGCACAGTAGGACTTACACATTTAAACCGCAGACAATGTCCCCTCTAGTCTCCTCCTCCCCTGAGCCTGTGTGGAGGGAGACTCTCAATGTATGCTCAGCCAGCAGCCACCACAAGTCACTTAAGTAAACACAGAGGCACCTTGGTGAAAGCAATTGCATGGTCTGAATACCATCAACTGACACTTCTATGCAGTGACCCTCTCAGGTCTCAGAAATGGTCTTTTCAGATTCCGGGTCTTGAGGTATTGATTTCAATCAGCAGCTTTTCCTAAGAGCATCATTTCAAAAATAGCCCTGTCACAATTTCTGCGATCTCATCTTAGTTTTATCTGGGCTTTGTATTCCTATTTGAAACCATCCAGCGAGATGACACCAGAGGGTTTTACTGAGACATTGATTCAACTTCATGCATAGGCAATAAAATGTATTCTCCTGTCTACAAAAAAGCATTAATATTTAAGTTTGATAGAGGGAAGGTTCGGGTTTAAACAGTCCAGTTACTTTTCTTTGTCTTCCTGTAGAAATATAAAGCCCAAGTTAGAGCACTCCTATGATAAAATTCTCAAGCTTACTGCTGACCTGAACTGGCAACGTAACACATCAGCATCAATTCTACCCTTTCGGGACATATTAGGGCTAGGTTAAAAAAAAAGAAAGAAAGAAAGAAAAAGTTGAAAAGATGTGTGTGTATTGTCAAAGTAAAAAAGACAAACAAGCAAAAAAAATCATGTGTGCCTCTAACAATCTGTATGATATCAAGTTTTTCTCAAGTTGTAATTATACGATGTCTAACAAATATTTATTTAATGACAGTGATCAAAAAGGGTGACATCCATCATTTCACTTTACAGTAAGAATGTAGAGGTTCTGAGTCACCCATAATCTTGTGTATTAAGAAAAAAATTCTTGGATTGCCTGATACCCTCCCATAACAGATAAATCCAGGTTATTTTTCTATTTCAAAGGAAATAGCAAGGAAGCTAACCTTAATTACTTTCTATGCTCTAAACACTGTAATAAATATTTACATATGTTCTTTCCTTTAATCTTTACATAAGACCTTTGAGAAAGGAATATCATATTACACAAATAAACAACTAATATCAAGTGACCCATCCACAAAACTGGGATCAGGATTTCAATCCAGGTCTTCAGAGCACAAATACAGGCATAGTTTTATCATCTACTATGTACCAGGTGTTATGTGAGGTAAAGGGCATTTACAGCTGAAGAGTATATGGGTCCTGTGCTCAAAGAGCCCATATTCAAATAGGGACCAACAGGACAAAAAGATTACAAATGAAAATATAGAGGAAAAGGCCTGAAGTTAAACACTAGTACCCTGAATACAGAGTATATTTAAAAAATATGTTTGAGTGAGCAGGTCTTGGCCAGGAATGTAAGGATGCTTCAACATTAAGATAGAATGTTTCACATTAGAAAATTAGGAAAGAAATGTATTATCACCTTAAATACCAAAAGGCATTTGATGAAAATGAATATCTGTTATTGATATTTAAAAACTTACTAATATAGAAATCAAAAAAGAAATTGTAAATATTGAAAGTAAATATTATTGTCTACCCAGAAAATGCAAAGGAATCAACTAAAACCTATTAGAAATAACAGGAGTTAAATAAAAGATAATTAGTATAAGATAAATATACAAAAATTAAGCACTTTCCTATACACTATCAATTCCAAGTTAGGAAAAAGTTTCAAAAAAAGATCCACATGTGGTAGTTCACAAAAATTATTGAGTACCTAGGAATAAAATCAAGAAATATGCCCACCCCGGTGTGGTTCAGCAGTTGAGTGTTGACCCAGGAACCAAGAGGTTGCCAGTTTGATTCCCAGTCAGGGCACATGCCTGAGTTGTGGGCTCAATCCCCAGTAGGGAGCGTGCAGAAGGCAGTTAATGGATGATGTTCCTCTCTCATTGATGATGTTTCCATCTATCTATCCCTCTCCCTTCCTCTCTCTCTAAAAATCAATAAAAATACATATTTTTAAGTAAAAGAAATACACAAGACCTATATGAAACAAGACATGAAACTTTATCAAAGGACAAGAATACAGTCTTGTGTACTGTTGAGGGAGAGTTCACTTTTACAATGTTTTTGAAGGGCAATTTAGTAATATTTATTAAAATTGAAAATACCCTTTGACCCAGCAGTATTACTTCCAGGAAACTGTTCTACTGAAATTTAGTCACAGATTCAAAAGGATCTGCTTGCAACGATGTTTGTTATATATATATAAAACATATATCTATATGTATAGAATATAAAATAATAAAAATTGGAAAGAAGTAGATGGTTATCAAAAAGGAAATAGATCAGTAAACCAGAGCACATCCTATATAATAAAGAGGTAATATGCAAATTGACCGTCACTCCAACACACAAGATGGCCACCCCCATGTTGTCAAAGATGGCTACCTCCATGTGGACACAAGATGGCCACCACAAGATGACCAGCAGGGGAGGGCAGTTGTGGGCAATCAGGCCAGCAGGGGGGGCAGTTAGGGGTGACCGGGCCGGTAGAGGAGGGTAGTTGGGGGTGACCAGGCCTGCAGGGGAGGACAGTTGGGGGGGACCAGGCCTGCAGGGGAGGGCAGTTGGGAGTGACCAGGCCAGCAGGGGAGGGTAGTTGGGGGGTGACCAGGCTGGCAGCAGTTAGGCATTGGTCAGGCTGGCAGGGGAGTGGTTGGGGGTGATCAGGCTGGCAGGCAGGCAGGCGAGCGATTAGGAGCCAGCAGTCCTGGATTGTGAGAGGGATGTCCAACTGCCCATTTAGGCCCTAGGGGCAATCAGGCCAGCAGGGGAGCAGTTAGGCATCGGTCAGGCTGGCAGGGGAGTGGTTGGGGGTGATCAGGCTGGCAGGCAGGCAGGTGAGCGATTGGGAGCCAGCAGTCCTGGATTGTGAGAGGGATGTCCAACTGCCCATTTAGGCCCAATCCCACGGGCAGTCAGATATCCCTCGAGGGGTCCCAGATTGGAAAGGGTACAGGCTGGGCTGAGGGACACACACCCCCTGCACGAGTTTTGTGCACCAGGCCTCTAGTTTACACTATAAAATATCACATATCCATTAAAAAGAATAAAAGAGATCCATAGAAACTAACTTAGAAGGATGCCCATCATACATTGTTCAATGAAAAAAAGAGAGAATTTGCAAAATTATATGTATTCTCTTTATTGCTGTACACATTCTACATTGATTGTATCAGTGTTTTAACTGGCCTGTTGTTTTTATAATTTAGTAAAGATCTTACAACTCATAGTACACTCCATAAATTTTATAACAAATGCGAACCAAGTACTGTGAGAGCCCAGAAAGGAAGTGTAAAACTTTCCCAAATGGAATCAGACGGCAGGCGTCACATGAGAACTCTGTGCCTCGAGGGCAAAGAGGACTTTTCCCAGTAAAGAATGGCTGTGGAGCCTTCCAGAGAGAGAAGAGCCATGCCAGGCCCCGGACAGTGGAAGGAGGGCACCTTCTAGGAAGACTGGAAATCCCAGGGCAGCAGAAACCTGGGGTGTCTGGGAGGACAGACGGAGGAGAGACCCAGGACGTGGTTTGGAACTCAGTTGGGCAGCACCTGATGTGACAAGCAAAGGGATGTCAATTTCACTCGCCTCACTAGGGACACGGAGGGCTTTTTAAGTGGATGAATGGCATAAAGGCTTCAGGGAAAATACCCTTGTATATAGTGTGGGAGATGCATAGTATAGAACAGGAGGAGGGAAATTTGAGGGGAAGAGAGGGATTTTAAAAAGAAAGTAAAGACGTTGAGTGTGTGGTAGCATCTCACACAGTGACAGGGTAAGAATTGGGGAAAGCATTTTTTAATGGATCTGTGTCATGCAACACAACTTAGAATATGCATCACAAATGCAAAAGGGGCATTGGGGCAAATGAGAGGAAAAGGCATATTTGAGAGGGGAGGAGAGACAGGACACAGGGGCGCTCATACTCACCAGAAGCCAGGAACCAAGGTGTCACATACGTATCATCCCCGTCAGTGCACAAGTCACCGGGAAGAATCATTAACATGAATGGACCGCTGAGGTCTCAGAATCAGAAGGCGGTAAGCAAGTGGCAACCTCCTCACCAGAAAAGAAAACATGAAGCAAATATGGCGATGTTTACTGATTCCAGGTTATTCTTTTGGGTAACACAAGCCCCAGGAAGTTCTATGACATTGACTCTGGACCAAGATGAAATAGCCTGCAATACATCATTGTTTAGGAGGCGGCCTGTCTTCAGTCATCAGACACATGTTTGCCGCGTTTCTCTCCTGTGTCAGGACTGTGCTGGGGGCTGGAGCTGGAGGCCACAGAAGGATGGAGAACAGTCCCCACATTGAGGGTCTTTGCCGCTAATGAGACAGCCCAGACAAACACCTGGAGGACCTGAGAGGATGGCTAGGAGCATCCACATGGGGAGTTGAGAGAAATGTGAGTGCCCAGGCAGAGGGGGAGGGTGTGTCAAGGAAAGCCCCCCCCCAGGCAGCTTTCAGAGGCGGGCAGCACCCAGGAAAGTGGCAGAGGAGTGGAAGGGCCCCTGGTTCTCCCTCACCAACGGCCCCCAACTGTGAACCTGAGTTAGGGGCTCCACTTGTCTACTGGGGGCCAGTGGCCTGCGGCATGTCCGTCCACGGAGGCGCGCTGACTGGATGATGGATGAGGGGGGAGAGGACAACAGCATGACCCTGTGCTCCAGGGCTCAGGAACACTCAGCGCCCGACCTATGGAGCGTGGTGCTGTGCGCCGAAGCTCGTGGGCCTTGCTCCATCGCCTGCCGACGGCAGCTTTCTGAGCTGTGAAGCCTCAGCATCCTCATGCCACAGAGGAAGCCACCGGTTCGTGAGCTAAGCAGGCAGGAAACAAGGACAAAGAGACTGGTGTATTCTGAGGTGTTGGGAAGAGAGAGCGAGGGCTCCGAGCACTCAGGCTTCAACTCAGAGTAGCATTCACTACACGTTGCTCTCAGGATTTAAAACAGTAGCCACGAGGGCTGAGTCCAGAGCCGCTGAGCAGGGAGTGTGTGTGTGTGTGTGTGTGTGTGTGTGCCGCCCGCGTGTGTACCCGTGCACCTGAGTATGTGTCAAAGGAACGCTGGTCTACGTAAAACTCCAAGAGGAGCAGAGACAAGTCAAAACAGAGAGGAAGGAGATGAGGGTGAGCAGATGGAGAGAGCTGTAAAAGAGTGTAAGGCTGGGGTGTCCAAAGAGAGGCATCGCTGAGACATAAGGACACAATTTTATGCTTGATCTCAACTTCTTCCTTTTATAAAGTGCCATAGATTTGATGACAAGAAGATGTTATTTTCTGTAACTGTAAGGGTAGCCCAATGGTGATATATGCCTCTTTTTTTCATCCTCATTTAGAGATGGTCACTGAAGTAAAATGTCATGTCTGCCGGATGGAGTGAGCTTGAGAAAAAGTAAAAATTTGGAGTAATACGGCACATCACCAAAATCTCTAATAAGGAGATCTGGAGACCTGGCCATAAGCCAGCCAAGGGGATATGAAAGAGTGGTAGAATTCTTTCATATTTCCTTCTGTGGACAGTAAGTGGAGCTGCAGCAGTGTTCGTGAAAGTAAAACGAGTTGCAAGAACAAAACATTCTAGCCCTGGCTGGTGTGGGTCAGTTGATTGTCATCTCATGCACCAGCGAGTTTCGGGTTCTTCAGGTCATGGTGCATGCCTGGGTTGTGGGTTCAGTCCCCAGTTGGTCTCTCTCTCTCTCTCTCTCTCTCTCTCTCTTTCTCTCTCTCCCTCTCTCCCTTTTATTTCCTCTCTCTAAAAACAAATCAATAAAAACATATTTTTATTAAAGAATAAAACAATCTAAGTCTTATATTAAAAGATACCTTCTACATATGTTAATTTTATGCAGAAGATACCTTCTACATATGTTAATTTTATGCAGGAAAAGCATCCAGGTCAATTAAATAGCAGGTGTAGGTATCTAAGCAAGAACGATGTGCTAGTCTTCCCACCTCTTCTCTCCATCCTCAAAATTTTTTCTTAGCTATTGATGGCCTTTAATTATGTAACAGAATTGCAAATGTTGATTTAAAATGTGTCTCTGACCTTTTAAATTAAAAAAAAAGTTTAGCATGGCACCATAGACAAGCCCTGTCTGGCCTGACTAATGGGCATGTGACTAATACAAGGGCTGAAATCAGAAATTAGAAATGTAGAAACGCATTGAATAATGAACCTCAATTATAGTCTGGATGGCTCTTCTCACGTTAGATCCCAATTACCCATTCTCAAGTGAACTCTTCGGGTTCAGTTTTTTAAAAAATATATATTTATACCAAGCAAAGCTCACAAAATCCTCCCCAGAAACAGAGAATGATTTCCTTATGGCTCGGGAGATACTGCCAAGATTCTCTTAGATGGCACTCAAGTAAGATTCCCATATGGAATTACTCCCCACACAGGAGCCTGACCTGGGGGAGCTGAACAAAGCAGAGATTATTTACAAACTCCCAAAGCAGGGGCTGTTTCACATGTCTCCCACCCTGGATCTCATTCCATTAGTAAATGCAGCACATACTCAGTCATAAAGCATCATATGAAAAGGCCAAGGAGTGCTCCAGCGGATCGACCCCTGACACTGTGAGGCAGAGGCCGGGCCGGGATGGCTGGCAGGCTGCCTGAGCTGCTGGCACCTGGTAGTTCCCACCACCACTGAGGCAGCCATCGCATAGGAATCATCTGTGTTCTCGAGGGGCAGCCCTCCTGTCAGACAGCTTTCAGTTTTCCTGTAAATGATAACGTAGTCCTTGCAACAGCCCCATAAGCTCAACTAGCCAAGCATCCTCAAAACTGAGGCCTTAAATAACTCAGGCAATACAGACATGCCAGTTCTTGGTGGAGTGGGCTTTGGTTGGTTTTTATCCAAAGAGGAAGAAAAGATTTCCATGAAACAGAACGAAGTATTTAAGGACTGTCATGTAAAGGTAATGCTTTTGTGTTGACTATCTGAAAAATGTTGGGTGAAAAAAATTGTGTCCTTTTAAAAGACCAATTAAGCCACTTGTGTTTTGCTCATTGAGAAAGCCTCAAAATATTCTTTCAAATATCATGGGGATCCTATTAGGATAATTTGCCTATAGCTTATCGGGCCCTAGAGTTTTCTTGGTATCATGGTCATATAATAGAAACATCAGAAGGCTTGTTCAGTAGGAAGGCAAAATACAGTGTAAGAGAGCATCAGCCTTGGCCTCTGCATCCTGAGGCTGGTCATCAAGTGCAGTGTAATAGGGAGGAATAGCAACGGACCTGGGGCTACTGGAGCCACTGTCCACTGGGCTGAGGGATCTCTTTCATGCAACCACCATCTAAACACTGTTATCTTTCACTTATTTTTTTATTATTATAGAAAGAATGCAGAATGAAGTAAAGTAAAACTTTGGAGTAAACCTGCTTGGGTTGAAATTTCATCTCCACTACTTGCCAGCTGTGCCACTGAGTTCCTTAACCACTCTGTCTCACTCTCCGCATTATTGAAATTGGGCATATTGGTAGGTCCCTCTGTGATGGTCTTGACTCAGGTTTCAGTGGCAATCTGAGCTTGGTTCAGTGCCTGGCACATAATGATTAAATAAATACTTGTCATATTTATGATTATGTAAAGACTTTACACTTTCAAAGCACATAAAGAAAACCAAAGACCTTCTGTATGTGCTTCCCCATAACATCCTACATGAGAAAGATTCTCACTCTCTATCCCATTTGGGGCAAATAATAGGTAGTCCATAAATATTGTGGATTAAACTGGAAGTACAGTTATTTTGGAGTATAAGTGGGTGAAAATTATATTTTCAGAAGCAAAAACATCATGTTAGAAAAATCTGATAAGTGCTATACTATTAATAGCAATGATATTTTATGCAGCTTTGTCAAAAAAAATTATGAAATACAAACAATACGTCTGTTGAATTAAAAATATACTGTGTTGGTTGGTTGAATTGGCTAAATTGACAATTTCTGGAATACATCAAGTTAAATCAGAAATTTCTGGAGAAATAAAAGCTTGGGTGCTATAAAAATGTTTAGAGAAAACCACTTTTGTTTGATCTTCATTCCTCATTTTAAATGTAAAAAATACTTTGAATTCTGAAATAAAAATTATGCAAGATGTGTTTTTAATTTGTTGTTGAATGACAGCAAACTAAATAACCTCAGTCTTATAGGTTTTTGTTTCCTTTGGGCATTAAAAATGTAATCTGTACTTTCAAATGTCTTGCTTTATTTTAGAAAAGTGGAGACCAAAGAAGTGCTGCTTAAGATGTTGTAATGAAAAATTGAGAAAACAGTCTCCAGTGTCTAAAAATTAGACCCATCACTTAATTGTTACTGGGCATATATGTAAGCTCCTACTGCTAAGTCTCTTAAAGTGGTGTGTGTGTGTGTGTGTGTGTGTGTGTGTGTACATGTGTATATTAACCATTCCAACAGAATCTAAAGCCAAAACAGTCCTTATTTCTTTACAGGTCTAATCTGCTGGGTGTCAGTCTGTTTTGTCCTATAAAGATTTCTGTCAATGAATAATTCAGACACAAACTGCATATTGGTAACTATATTTAAAACCAAAAATTCGTCACATAATAAATACATTTTATGCACATGTTAACTTCGAATTTACTTCAGAAAGCTATTTACAATATAAATAATTATAAATGGGAGCATTTTGCAAGATATCATTGACATAGCTAATATTTTCTACTTTACATTCCAAAGTAAAAGTTCAAATTACAGATTTAATACTACGATGTCACTAAAAACTTTACATTGCAAGATGGTATTTGAAATATTGGCAATCAGTATCTTCTTTCACAAATATAATCCTTTTTATAGCATGTCAGTCAAAAAAACAAACACAAAATATTTTCTCTTTTTTGAAGTGCCTACTCATATGTTTCCTTTTTTGAAATATACCCCCTTTGGAAAAAGAAAACGGAAAAAGTTACAGTACTTCTAAAAACTTTTCACGCCATTTCATTTCTTTTGAAATGTAAACACTCCAGGGTTGTTGGGTGTAAATTCAATTGTGATTAAATGTGTTCCAGATCAGCAAATTAGGACAAATTTTCCACTATATAGGTTTATGAAAGCAAAGCCCCATGCAGCAAAATTACAATAATTAAAACTATACATGTTTGGTTTAAAATAATTAATTAGGATTTCTTATGTGAACCATCAGTTTTTAAGGAGCACAGCAGAATACAATCTTGTTCCTTGCTTTACAATTTCATGTGTGTGCATACACATATGTATATGTAAATGTGCATGTACATAAATATATGAATACACACATACAGCCTTTCTGCATACAATCTTAGAGAAGGAACTCTGAACAAACCCCTATTTGGATATGAGCACAATCTCACTGTTTGAGTTAAGCACTACCCATACAATTCTTTTGCACAAGAAACGAGCACCACACGGAAATTGCCCCCAAGAACATTTTCTATGTAAGATATCCTTTCCATATGTTCATAGCTGTTCTGTCATTCATTTGAAGTTTAGAATGATAATGAATGTTTTGTCCACAGTGCATTTCCCAGTAAAAACTAACCAACAGATTTTGCTGTCTTAGAGTCAAATTCCTGTTTGAGAAAACTGACATGTACATAAAATTTGAATCACTTAGAGAACAATAGGATTTTCGCTTAGAAAATAGAATGTATGTCTATTTCCTGTGATTTGAGTGAACTGGAGAGTCAGATCTTGGCATTCAAGCTTTTTAAATTAAAGCGAGCATATTAAAGTGTAAGCTACCCATTGGGCCAGGTAAGTGACCCCCAAATGGCCAAATCCTCAGTTTTCCAAATATCAGCATTCACTCTGTCACTTCCAAATTCTAGCACCAATAGAATTTACTGGACACCTTAGTAATGTCCTGCTCTTGAGAAAGCGAGCTACAAAATATCATCCCTGTATTCAGAATGCCTCTTTAGCTATAGTGTCTTCTATCAGACTTAGTTGGTCTTTTTAGTTTAAAATATCTATGCATATTTTCCAAATGATCTTTTAATGACTCAATCTTCATTCCTCATTTAAGAAAAAGAAAATGGAGCATATTATCTTTTTCCAGAAGATCCTATTAAAGCTTATTTTAAGTGGATTCTCTGCCCAGAGGCATCATGTGGCAGCAGGGTATAGAGAAAATTAAGAATACTACCCAATGAAAATAGTCGAATCCCATAAAATAACATCAGGAAAGAATGAGTGGATTTACCAAAGGCAAACCATTTATTGCATCCTGTCTCATTTTGAATGTCACATCAGCACTGTGTCAAATTATCCTGTATCAGGCAATTACAGTTTAGAAAAGCTGGTCCATTATATTCAATATAGCATGTCAAAATATGGAGCTGGAGCACACCTACATGACTGTGACAATAATACCATGCACCCAAAAATAATATGTCAAATTTGTATATTCTCAATAATAGTTTTAACAAAATTTTCCAAAGAAAGATGGGGGAAATATTCATTTTTTCCTTTGGTCATCCAAATTTATGAATTAGGTAGGGCAGGCAGGTAAAATGGGCAATAAAGATATTCTTACTATTACTAGAAAGCACGAGCTTGCTTTGTTTCATCTAATGAATTGCTACATATTGTAAGAGTACTTGGATAGAACACATCTGTATGAATCCCCAAGGTGATATAAAAATCATACTTCTCTGTCTATTTCAGTCAAGTTTCATGATTCTCAGCATTTAACCAAGTTGTAGAAATCAAGGATTAAAACTAAAGCCAATTTAAGTTTAATTTCAACTGATGAAGTTATTGGGAACATACATATTTTACATCCCATATTTTAAAAACACAGATAACATCTTCATTTTGAGGCAATATGTTCCTGCACAGAACAAAATAATGTAGATTATAAATAGATATTAACATGTCTATGTGTACAATATATTGAAAGGTTGCCTTGCCATAAACTATCTCAACTTATCTTGAGTCTTTCTGCAATAATTGTGCCCCACTGCAAAAAAATGTAAGCTCTAGAATACTGTAGGTCTGTGTGGATTTACATGTAATGTAATAAATGTGATACTCTAAAATTTTTGACATATAAAGTAAATAAAAGGTTTATATTTAAAAATGGGTCAATCTATCAAAAATTTTAATTAAGATATAATTTAGTTAATTCTATCCTCACTTAAAAATATTGGTCATACTATTTTAAAGAGCATTAGTCCTTCTGATTATCCCATTTATAGAACTTATAATTTACTTCTTTCCTCAATTAACTTTCTTCCATATACGTAAATATCCCACTGAAATTTCTTTAGTGACAGTCTTTTCTTTCATATTAGTTCATTTTCCTTGATTCTTAAGATTCTATTTCCTTTACAGCATCTTCCTGTGACCTTTTTAGTAGAATGTATATCCATCAATAAAACCCATCTGTATAGATTCCCTTTCCAAAACACACCATATTCTTCAGATATTTGTCTTTGAACATTTATCCATCTACAGAAGTCTGCAAAACCTTTAGCATTCCTAAAACCTTACTTCATGTTGCAGAATGATCAAAAATTCATCTTAAGTATTCCAGGGGCTTCTTACAAATGTTTTTTTCTCCAAAATACTGAATACTTTTGCTTATATAGTTCAAAATGTAGTTTTCATTATTTGAACTTTTTAGAAAGTATATATAACCACTAACCTTCTCACTTACTTGTACTTTTTCCATTTACAGCACAATGTTGTTCCATCATACCCAAGACATATTTATTTAATTTTATGTAGCCACTTTTCTCGTGTACAAACAACCCAGTATTCATTTTCAGATTATCGGCATTCAGATTGTCACCTACCTATGGATTGCCAAATAACTGTGTTATATGAAAATACAGTACTAAATCCCTGAGTGGTCAATGTCATGATGTCTTCAAAATTATAAGTCAATGTCCTCCAGTACATTCCTTCTCAATATGGCAAGAGTTTCAGGCATGGGGCTCCTAGAAAATATTAGCTATGAAACATCTCTAATAACATGTCACTTCACTTTGATTCCTAGAGGATAGTGCATTAAATAAATCTTACTCATTTTTCTTCTCCCTCATCAGTTTTACCACCTATATATTGGCTGAACTAGAAAGTTTTCTGCAACATGCCTAAAAGAGTCCATGCACCTGCTTAAGCCACGAAGCATCTAGACCTCTATATGAGTACAGAAAGGCCAGAATGATCAGTCTTGACAACTCACAGCAGAGAGTTAACTGATTAACAAGTTCAGTTCCGCTGCACCACTGAACCACAGAACCATGGAACATTAGAACTGCCATCAGATGAAGATACTAGGGCCCTGGTGTGGTGAGTGATACATCTATGTCCCCAAAATAAGTTATAGGCATGGTTAGAACCAGAATCCAGAGATCTTGGCATCTTAGTCTGCTAGTCTTTCTACAGTTTCATTTAAGACCAATTTTATTGTTTTTGCTGTTTAAAAACAATAAGGAAAATGAATATTTCACCTGTTGTTCAAAGTGCTACTCTTACCTATTTAATCCCTTGTCTATCAGCCTAAGCTTTTATCTTAGACACTCTCCAGAGGCTTTCCACATGTTGTCACATTTGCACACCTGTACTTTGAAATGTTGTCAAAAACTTAACTGCTATCATGTAGCACTTCACTGTTTTTTCCTTAGTTTTTGCACATATTAGCCTTTTTTTCTTGGTGAATTAATTTGAATTTGGGGAGGGTTGGTTTTATAAGCCCCAAATATGTTGACTACATATTCTGAACTTTAAATTGTTCGTTTTGCCTCTGGCCTTCCTAGCTTCACTAACTATTTCCAATTGGTACTCCAGGTTTTTAATGTGTGTCCCAATGTCTCAGTACTTTCACTTAGAAAAACCCTCACTGATATGTCAGTGTGATCCTGTTCCTTGTCTAACTCAAAAGTAAGGTAAAAATCACCACTTCCTGATTGCTTATAATGGGTACCAGGTGAAAACTCATTCTTATACCATATCCATAACCATTTCCCTAATTTATACCTGAACCAAATGAGCTGGCTGGTTAGAAACACCAAGAAGAAAACACTTTACAAGATGTATCTCTCTCTTTCTTAGCTTGAGAATAAACATTTCTTTAATAATCTTAATGTTCTAAGGTTAAGGAAAGTTACCCATTTGGGGTGAATTGATGGTACACAGTCTATATTTCTGCATGTAAGTGTACATTGCAGTTTGTAGATAGCGCTCTGTGTGCACGGGGGTCACTGAATCATCCCAGCATGATGTTGTCATCCATGTCCTTTCATGTGGTACACATGCTCACTTAATCTACACAAGTGTTTTTCAATTCAAAGTGTATCTATTCTGTTCCCATATAATAAGAGGGAAAATTTGTGTACTCACTTTAGCTCCATTATCTGTGCTTAACCTTGAATGCTAGTGCTTGTTTTCTTTGATTTCAAAGGAACACATGTCAAACACCCAGTAACTTAAATTATCCTCTCTAATGATGTGTAGCATAGTAAATACTGGTCATGGGGCATTAAACTATAAATATGTTTCAGAGATCCTTAAAGAACAAAATATTTTAGAAAAACATCAGCTTCCATTGGTTATTATAACAGATGTTCCCTTATGTCCTTGTGCTGGGTCTGGCTGCATCCTTAGATGGGAAGTTACATCAAAGTGTGAGCCATTACAGCCCAAGGAATAGTTTCTAATGGTTTCGCTGTCATATAAGTGCTCCAAGGCATATCCAGTTAATGTGTAAGCATGCTTATCAAAATACTGCCGGTGAGAGCCAAAGCAGTTTGGAGAGAGGGCGGGGTGGTCTCCTGCTGTCTGATGAGGAGACATATCCGAGTGGAGATAGTCTTTAGCTAGGATCAAACTGGATTTCGAAATGCGATCTGAATTGGGACTGCTTATCCGAGACAGTGCAGTGGGGCTGTTGTCATAGTCATTTTCGTGGGGGCTCAGCATCTTTCCCTCCCTCTGCTGGATGTGGTCACATGGCGAAGTGTTGGCGAGAGCGGAGCCATGGCAGACTTCGCCTGTCGGTGGGGGCTGTTGGTAGTTTGCAAAACAGAGGGAGTGTTTTTTCCCAGCTCCATTAATGGAAGCCAGTTGGTCTGGGGGGGCTTTCCTTAGCTGCAATCTGTTCTCTTCTTCTTTAATCATTTGCTGGGTAGCTCTTATCAGAGTTTCAATTTTGCTAGGTTCGTGTGGGCTACTTTGATACTGCTCAGTGCGATATCGGTCACCTGATTCGCTGGCAGACCCGGGGTCTGGAGAACTGACCACACTGTCTTCATCCCAATGACCTCGCCCTAGAAATAAGAAAAAGCAAAAGGTAAGTGGTCTCAAAATTCACCCTCCCCTCCTGCAAAATGTAAGTGTATTCCTTTTTCAAAAAAAAAACAACAACCTTATATCTTTCTTTTTTAACATGTGCACCAATATTTGAAACAGACAGGCTCACACGACAGAGTCTCAACATATTGTACTGGAATTCATAGCTCTGTGGCTTTTAAGTGCAGTATGAAGTTTATAACAAGTATAACAAGTTTTTTAGAATGTAAACCTTGTTTGTAGGTTGTGAATGCCAATTAGCAAAACAGTGAAGCATGTTTCTACTTCATGTATGCACATCATCGGACCTGCCCAGCTGTAAATAACAAAAGAAACATGCATAGCATTTGGTTCATGTTATTTTCTAGAAAAATGGCATGTTAAATTGATGCTTAGAAAATGCTTTCAGTTGGATTTGAGGAAGATGCTATAGGCTGGGCTATTTTCTCAATTCCAAATAAATCACTTTAAGTGTCAATATTGCTAAATGTATCTTAAGTAGAGTTACAATAAAGCTCTAATGTACTTTTTAAACTGTTTAAGGGCTAATAACACATATACATTCATATACATGTATATGTGTAGATGTGTGCATGAATATGTATATATGTTGTCTCAATCAAAAATATAAATATTGTATTCTCAAATGTAGTGGTAAAAATCTCAGTTTTATACATAATCATATTTAATTTCTATCTTAGATTGTTTCTGAAATAAGGTGAAGAATAAATAGAACATTTAAATGTTAATAACTCATCTAAACCAAGGGAAGAGATCTAATATGCAGGAATAGTACATACAAAATATATTCCATGAATTAAGTAATTCTCAAAGCAGTGTGAAGTCAGTATGAAGAGAGAAGAGGGACAGGAAGGGACACATAAAAGCTGTAAACTGCCTACTGTGGCAGAGAAGCCCTGGATCACACTACCCATTGCTTTCCTTTTCTCTTCTCTTCTTACTTTATTTCTAATATTTTCTTCCAGACAATGTAGGTTAAGCCAGGATTTTCACTTCACCCTATTCTTTAGCAAGCAATTGCCCTTTGCCCTGGGTTTCATTACCAGTCTCCCAAACTAGAGAAACTCAGAGTAAAAGGAGACAAATAAAAAGCAAAAACAGAAATATTAAAATCATAGAAGGTGCCCAGCCGGCATGGCTCAGTGGTTGAGCGTCAACCTATGAACTAGGATGTCAAGTTTTTATTCCGGTCAGGGCACATGCCCAGGTTACAGGCTCATTCCCCAGTGTGGGGCATGCAGGAGGCAGCTGATCAGTGATTCTTTCTCAGCATTGATGTCTGTCTCCCTCTCTCCCTCTCTCTTCCTCTCTGAAATCAATAAAAATATATATTTTTAAAAAATCATAGAAGGCAGTCAGCACCTGGGGGTATCTGACAGAAGACTTTATGGTGAGTAAACATTGTCTAGCCCATTTCTCACCCTAAAGACTCAGAAAGAAGGGTCATATCAGGGACATTGGATCAATCTTAATGTCATTGACTTTTAATGAAATAGGGAAGGTTTCAAAGACCTGCCTGGACCCGAGTTTGAAATGGAAAGAATGAGCTCCTTGACCAGTTTACTTTCGAATGAACAAAGAAGAGTATTAGCAGCACTATGGGCTTTCCAGCAGTGCCCATTTCTGTGTGTTTGTAAAGCCGTGAAGCAATCTCATGGTGCAAATCTCCTGGGTTCCACATCTCTCTCCAGCCTTTACTCACAGAGGACATTGTGGGTTGTCATATGAGGACAGAAGGTGGCAGTGACTGGCATTCTATGCCAGAAGGCCAGAGAGGTTCAACTTCCTGTGACCTGAGTGATGGGCCATAATACAAAGACTGCCCCCCACCAAAATGCCAACAGTACCCTCAGAGAGAACAGGTAGATGAGCCCCAAACCTCTGATGTCCACATTTGAAGCATGACAATACAGAAGGAAATAATACACAAAAAATGTACAGACATACATACTACAAGTTCAATAGACAATTCACTTTAACTTAACGTCTATACTTTTTCGATGTTTAAAATGGGAATCATTTTTACTCGCCTGTCCAAAATGAATGTATTTGGCAAAACTATTAGCAAAGTCAATACTCTGAAAGGGAGTGGAATTGGTGTTTTCAAGCCCATTGGCGTGAGTTTGAGACCATCACTGCGTCAGTCCCTGCAGTGTCCAGCCTGGAATGTTATACCTGCCCAGGGGCCCCCTGCAGCGGGCTCGAGGTCATTCAGCTGCCCTTACCGTGGATCCTGTGGACCGAAGCGATGTGCGGCATGCTGTTCTCATAGGCTTCTCGGCTTTCTGGGGAGGCCCTTGGTCAGGGGCAGGGCTGCGCGGGAGCCCCACCAGGGCTCCCTCCCGGCCTGCGGCGTCCCCAGGAAAGTACCTGCCGGCCTCGCAGCGGCCCCCCTCGCAGGCCTGGGTGTGGAAGTGCCTCTCCTCCACCATCCTGGAGTGGTCCAGCGCGAAGCCGTAGCAGAGCGCGCTGCGGTCCGAGAACTGCCTGTAGGCGCAGGACCCGTCGTGCTGAGAGCCTGGTCTGTCCGTGGGGTCCAGGAGCTGCGGGGAGGCCGTGTCTGTCAGGGGACTTCCGCCCCACTGGCTGTCGTGATCAGATTCTGATCTCTCCGTGTGAAATCCCGAATACTGAAACCGAGAGGGTAGAAAACGTACATTTTTAAAAAATAGCCTTTTTACTCTGTAAGCACCAAGCACCCCTAAGGATGTATTGGGCTTAAGGCACCAAATCAAGACTCACTCTAGCACCAGCGGGGCACCCCTGACTTGCAATCAGTAAGCAGTCATGCAAAACAAAATCCTTCTGGCTGCGGAAAGGAGGAGATACAGATAATAATAACCAACCTGGGTGAAATTAATACCAGGCACTCATGAAAGTGCTCAGTGTGAATTACACCCCCCATGGAGTTCTTATATGAACGCTTTACTGGAAATATTAGTAACCCATTGTATGGACAGGGAAGGGAAGGGAAGGCCCAAAGAGGGAAGAGATTTGCCGTAGGGTTAGCAGGTGGCAGAGCCAAGATTCAAACCCAAATTCTCCATCACTACCTAAATGATATTGCCAAAGGGAATGTCCAAGAAAGCTTCATATTTCATTCTATTTGCTTTTCAAATCTTTTTCTGAATTAAAAAATGCACACAAAAAATAAGGATTAAGGAAGGCATCTACGTGCTGCACCCTAACTCTTTACATGGGACTGTTAACTCTCTGAGGGCTGTGCTGGCTACATGGTAGGAGAGTTCATAAATGCTTACCTAAGTTAATTGCAATATAACTTTTAAAAAGTCTTGCCCATCTAAGCTGTCCCTATTCACTGGGTGTGTTTCTTGCTTTCTAAAGTAAACTTCAAATATGTGTAGGATCATCAGGAAAACACAGCTGCAGGCCATGCTGTGCCTTGTTGGAATCACACTGCTTACTTGTTGCCAGAGTATTTGGTCTGGTGTTGAAAGAAACATAAAAGGCTCAGCAGACCTCCCTAAGAGATATGCTCAGTTTGAAGGTCCTCAAGAGTCACTAAAATTAGTAATTTAATTTCTATCTATTTTCGGTTCCCTAATGCCAAACAAAAGTCTAGTACTATAATGGAGATTTCCTGCTATGATAGTAATAAATGCCATTTACTGAGAACTTACTATGTGCTGTCAGTGTGCTAATCATTGTATATCCTATCTAATAATAGACAAACATGGTAATTGACTGTACCTTTGCTACGCCTCCCATTGGCTAATCAGCATGATATGCAAATTAACCACCAACAAAGATGGCGGCTAAATGGCATACTGCAGGAAGGGCAGGACAGCGCAGCCGCCAGCGCGTCCTCGGCCACAGGCCGGCCCCAGGCCGGCCCCAGAAGCCCCAGAAGCCAGTGATCGGGGGAATATGGGGGTCCCCTGCCCAGGCCTGACACCTCTGGCAGAGGCGTCAGGCCTGGGCAAGGGGCTGATCCTGCGACCAGAGGCTGATGGGGGTCGACGCCTCTGGCCAAGTCGTCAGGCCTGGGCAGGGGGCAGAGCCAGCACTCGGAGGGGTCGTGGGGTCCCCTGCCCAGGCCTGATACCTGGGCCAGAGGTGTCAGGCCTGGGCAACGGGCCGATCTGGTGATCGGAGGGAGATGGGGGTCCCCTGCCCAGGCCTGACACCTCTGGCGGAGGCGTCAGGCCTGGGCAAGGGGCCAATCCTGCGATCAGAGGATGATGGGGGTCAATGCCTCTGGCCGAGGCGTCAAGCCTGGGCAATGGTGGAGCCAGTGATTGGGGGGAGATGGGGATCCCCTGCCCAGGCCTGAAGCCTGGGCCAGAGGCGTCAGGCCTGGGCAGGGGGCCGAACAGCGATCAGAGGTAAATGGGGGTCCCCTGCCCAGGCCTAACGCCTGGGCCAGAGGCATCAGGCCTGGGCAGGGTGCAGAGCCAGCGATCGGGGGGAGATGGGGGTCCCCTGCCCAGGCCTGACTCCTCTGGCCCGAGGCATCAGGCCTGGGCGAGGGGCCAATGGGGTGATCAAAGGGTGATGGGGGTCGACACTCTGGCCGAGGTGTCAGGCCTGGGCAAGGGGCCGATCTGGTGATCAGAGGGTGATGGGGGTTGACGCTCTGGCCGAGC
>NW_005871288.1:389571-451938 GCF_000147115.1 Myotis lucifugus
GTGTGTGTGTGTGTGTGTATACATATATATAGTCATTAAATCCTTATCACACCTGTACAGTAATATGTCTCCATTTTACAGATGAGGAACTGCATCACTGAGAGTTTTAATAAGATAGTACAATCATCTTGCAGCCTATCTGGTCTCAAAGCCTGCACTTCAAACCATGATTTTACACTTGAGAGAAAACACTGGGGAGAAAAACAGGATCAAATTTTAGAGAGATTTCCAGAAAAGTAGCAGCAACTGTTTTATACTCTCTGGAACCAAAATATAAGTCCATTTTGCACTTTAATTCTTAGCCCAGAAAAAAAGAGGAGTGGGTGTCTGTGATGAGGGGGGGGTTCGGGGAGGGGGGATAAATTCCTTGGCTCCACTGTTCTTTACTTGTCATGTGCTAGTTGAGCAAACTTTACCCATGATGCAATCGTCACAGAACAAGGTAAACTCTCCTTCACACTGGCCCACCCTGAGCAGAAGGAAGAATCCTGACTTCCCAACTCAGTGCAAACAGGCAGCTCACCTAGGCGCTCTCAGAGTCAGAGCGATGAGGTACAGAAGCTCCTCTGGGAAAGCCCCAAGTATGCTAATAAATACAGCATGCTTAGGACAGAATTCTGTGAAAGTTCCAGATTCAAAATTTTTCCATTACCATTTCTAATTATTATTTCAACTAGAGGCCCGATGCACAAAATTCGTGCAAGAGCCTTGGCCGTGGCCGGGGGCTTCTGTTGCCTCTGCCTCAGCCCCCCACCCATTGTGGCTTTGTCCAGAAGGAAGGACGTCTGGAAGGATGTCCAGTCTAATTAGCATATTACGCTTTTATTATTATAGATGATTTTTCCAAATGTACATATGGACTATCACCATAGTCCATCAAGAAAAAAAATCATAGTAAATCCAGCTTCTTTCCCTGCAGGACTGCAAGTTGGGCACATCAGGGCATCCTGCAATCCATTTCCCTAATCACACCTCCGCATGGCATCGGCCTTTTCTCCCCATGAGCACCAGCCTCTCTTTTCACAGGATGCCACCTTCACTTTCACCAAGCAAGTGTTGGCACCCCATCTCCTTACTGAGTGAGGATCAGAGCACCACGCATTTGCCCTTTGGTAACACCATCCACGTGCTTGCCTAGGAAGAATTCAGATCATCGTGCTATCCCAAGCGAGAAATTCCCAGACTCTGCTTGTTTGGATAAAAGTACAAACCAGGCCTATTTCTGAAGCACTCCAGTCAAGACTGTTGAGCCCTGTTGAGAGGGGCAAACGCTTCCCCTGAGTGTATATGGGAAAGTGCTGTTGGCACAGCAGAGAACATTCTGTCCTTTGCTCACAAAGAAAATTCAACACAAGGTAACCGTGGCATCCATGAGGTACACATTTCAAGAGCACCTAAAGAAGAATTTGAGGGTGAAGCCTCCCGTTAATAGTCAGGAAACTACAACAGCAAGTACACTGCCCTTCACACAGGCAGAAATTGGGTGACTGCGTTGGACCGAGACCTCACACTGCTTTAGAGGCACAGAGGAAAAGCCTGGCCATAAACCTTTGTTTTTCAAGCCCAGCAAACGTGCACCTGTGTGCACCTTCAAGACTCAGCCACATCCATCCCTTTAAAAGGAGCTGCACTAGAAGTGAACTCTGTTGAGAACAGTACAACCCCATAATTTGATCTGAACTATTTCAGGTGTCCGTTAAGTATCAGAGGAAAAAGAGAAAGCAGAGAGGGGAGGTGGCAGCCAGCCAATACACGCATGTGCGGCACAGTGAATGGACGCTGCTTACCAAGGCTCCTGCTCTCCCCCACACCCGCTTTTGCTGCTTACTACCTGTGTCATTTGGGGCAAGTGATTTATTTTGTCCCAACAAGAAAAGGGTCATGATGATACTTAACCTACTAAAGGCTGATCCAGAAAAGGGGCCATTTAATGAAAGGCAGTAGGAACAGGAAGTCAAGAGAGCTTCGTTCCAGGTCAATCCTTGCTTGTAACTCTCAGGGCAACCTTGGACAATTACTTTCTTTCTTAGCCTCATCTGTAGGAGGGCATATTGGTTAGATTAGACTTTCTCTAATTTTTCTTTCAGCTCTAAAACCCTCTACGATACCATCAGTATTTTGGTATCCTTTCTAGTGTTAAGACATACGATTCCTATGCCTGTCCCTATATTTCACTAATTTAAAGAAGATAAATTATTTAGAACTGCAATTCATGTTAATAATTCTTATTGTCATGGTTATGAGAAGAAAGTTATATGCTATAATTTTACTATAATGTTGATTCCCCCACACACACAAGCATCCCATTATAGCACATGTTTTAGAGGGATTACTTGATGCCTTTTAGTCAATAAATTACTACATTCTAGAGGCTTCTGAGTATGAAGAATAATAGCAGCCATTTAAATCTGTTTCTCTCTATACATTCTTCCCCCAGAACCTATACAATCGAGAGCACAAATTAAATCACACGTGACCCAGTCTATCAGCATTACTAGGAGGCAGAAAATATGCCAAACTTCAAACTTCAAGTTATTTATAAATTTTTTTAAAATCCAACAGCAGCCCTAGCTGGTTTGGCTCAGTGAATAAAGTGTTGGCCTGCAGACTGAGGGGTCCCAGGTTTGATTCCGGCCAAGGGCATATGCCCAGGATGTGGGCTTGATCCCCAGTAGGGGGTGTGCAGGAGGCAGCTGATCAATGATTTTCTCTCATCATTGATGTTTCTATCTCTCTCTCCCTCTCCCTTCCTCTCTGAAATCAATAAAAAAATATATATATTTTAAGTCCAACAGCAGCTGCTATGAGCCTATGGGTGCAGAGAGAAAGATAAGGGGAGATTTAAGAGAGTCCATGAAAGAAAGGGGGGGTGGCAAGTAAAGGACATTGGCAAAATGGACAAAATTATCATAAGTAAGTGCCAAAATATGAGCACGCAGTGACCCACAGCACTGGCCATAGTGAAAGGGTCCAAAATCAAGCAACATCGAAAGTGGCAACTTCAGACAAGTGTCGTTTCCGTAAGAGAAGAAAGTAAATTGAGAGTGGATCATGTCCCTCACAGACAGCAGTGAAAGGAAAGAAGGAAGAGGGGGATTTAAGGATCCAGCCAACAGGAAAGAAAAAGAAGACAGGCAAATCCTCTTTCCTCCTTCCCCTCTCTACCACCATCATCATCCATTTACAAACTGTATTTCACAAAACTGACAGGAAAGAGTGCTCTTGAAATAGTAACACAGCTCATGAAATGCCAAGGAACAGGGGAAAAATTAAACTCCCTATAAAACTCCTGTAGGAAAAAAAAAACACAACATGAAAACGGAAACATAAACATCCCAGCTGCATAAAAATTCTCATCAAGTAACCAACCACAAAACAAAGGAAAAGTATAAGACAACAGACATTCCAAACTGTGATAAGAAGCCTCAACAAGCATTTGGAGATGCACCCCCCCCCCTCCACACACACACACACACACACATACATATACACAGATGGGCGCACAGCAGCTGGAATCAGAAATTTAAAACTAAGAAATTTACAAAGAAAAAAAACAACCAACAACAACCACAAGACAGGGGGGAAATTCAGTAAGTCAAAGACATTGAATAAATCTTCATTTAAATTACAAATTGTGAAATTATAAATTACAAATTGTAAAAAAGAGAATAGATTTAAATAAAAATTTTAAAAGAGAATTGAAGAAAGTCTGGAAAACATGTAAGGAAACATTGGATAGAGAGAATAAAAGGATCAGAAAAAGTAGTTAAAAGAAGATAGAAAGTTTTCAATATATGGATAACATTTATATAGAAGGCAGAGGAACTGGAATTGTTAAAACAACTTGTAAAAGAATAATAAAGTAAGAGAATATGTCCACCCAACTTCAAAACTTACCATATGACTACAGCAAGCATAACTGTGTGGTATTATTGGTAGAGAAACAGATGCACAGATCAATAGAACAAAATAGAGAACCCAGAAATAGACCCACACAAATATGCCCAACTGATTTTTGACACAGTGCAAAAGCAATTCAATAAAGAAAAAGTAGACTTAACAAATGATGCTGGAGTAACTGGACATCTATAGGCAAAAATAAAATGAACCTCAAAGTAAGTCTCATACCTTACATACAAATTAAATGTAAAAAGTAAAATTGTAAAGCTTTTAGAAAATAACATGAAAGAAAAGCTTCAAGATCTGGGGCTAGATAAAGAGTTCTTCAACTCAATACCTAACGTACAATCATCAAAGAAAACTGATCAATTAGACTTGATCAAAATTAAAAACTTTTGCTCTGCAAATGACCCTATTAAGGAGGTAAAAAGATAAGATACAGACAGGGAGAAAATATTTTCAAACCACATATAAAACAAAGGACTAGTTTCTAGAATCTATAAAGAACTCCCAAACCCCAATAATAATAATTTTAAAAATGAGCAAAAGACATGAAGAGACATTTCACTGAATATATATAAATAACAAATAATCACATGAAAAGATGGTCAGCATCATTATCAATTAGGGAGATGCAAATTAAAATCACAATAAAATATTACTGCATACCTAGTAGCTAAAATAAAAAATGGTGACACCAAATGCTGATCAAGATGCAGGAAAACTGGATCACTCATACATTGCTGGTGGGAATGTAAAATGATACAGCCTCTCTAGAAACCAGCTTGGCAGATTTTACAAACTAAATGTGCTACTACCATATGCAATCCTGGACATTTTTTTCAAAATAAGGGAAAATTATATTTATACAAAAACCTATATGTGGGTGTCTATAGCAGCATTGTTTCCCACCTCCTGGTTCTCTTTAATTGTTCCCTTCCTTTTTGAAAATTTATTTTTAATTTTGGTAATATTATATATAATATAAACTTTCAAACTTACCCATTTTAAATGTACAATTCAGTGGCAGTGAATACAGTGACGTCTCTGTGCAACCATTACCAACATCCATCTCCAAAACTCTTTATCTTGCAAAATGGAAACTCTATACCCATCTATCTATACTAATAATAGAGGAATATGCAAATTGTCTGGGACGCCATCACAGTAACAGTAACGACTGAACAGCAGGCTGCATGGCGACAAGGCTGGCAGGGGGGCAGTTCGGGCAACCAGGCCGGCGGGGGGGGGGGGAGTTGGGGGCAACTAGGCTGGCAGGGGGAGGCAGTTGGGGGCGACCAGGCTGGCGGGGGGGGGGCAGTTAGGGGTGATCAGGCAGGCAGGCAGGTGAACAGTTAGGAGCCAGTGATCCCAGATTGTGAGAGGGCAGTCAGAAATCCCCCAAGTGTCCCGGATTGGAGAGGGTGTAGGCTGGGCTGAGGGGACCCCCCCCACCATGCACGAATTTCATGCACCGGGGCCTCTCTAGGATGGATGGATGGATGGGGTATATTATATATATATATATATATATATATATATATATAGCTAATATGCAAAGTGTCCCCTCGGGAGTTCAACCGGGAGACCGGGAGTTCAATCGCTCACTGTGATGTGCACTGACCACCTCAGGGTGGCACGGAACGAAGGAAGGCCCTGGCCAGCAGCCGGCAGCCGGGGAAGGAAGGCCCTGATCAGCCCTGATCGCCAACCAGGCCTAGGGACCCTACCCATGCACGAATTTCATGCACTGGGTTTCTAGTTCAATAATAATTCCCATAACTCTCCAAACCCTGAAAATCACCATTCTTTCTGTCTTTCTGACAGAGGAAAAACTATGAGCCCCACAAACCCCCAACGTGGCCTAGAGTTGAGGGTTCCCAGAACCTGGCCATCTCAGAGATCTTTCTGAAACTCTTATCTAACCATGTTGCTCTCTGTTCCTTAAAAAAAAAAATTTGCCTTTCTGTCTACTCATCAGATAACAGCAATACCACCTATATAAAGCAGAAACTATGGGAGATACAAGGCAAAACAGACAAACACCCAAATAATAGGAGGCTAAGACACCACTCTCAGTATAGGACATGTAAGACAAAAATAATAATAAAAAGAAAAACTACAGACTTAAAAGACAAAACCAATCCATTAAATGTTATGGCTATATATCAAACTTTACACACTGATAGTAAAGAATGAATCTCTCATAGTATACATAACTAATCATCAAACTGATTAAAATGTATTAGGCCACAAGAAAACCTCAGTAAATTTCATAAAATAGAAAAATTATAAACACCACTTTCTGATCACAATGATTTTTAAAATATTTTTAAATTTTAAAAACCCTTCTACCTGGGAAAAATAAGCTGTTAAATCACTTTGGGAGAGATAGGCAAATACAAACATAAAGAATTTCTGAGGAAGAGTTAAAAATACTACATATCCGGGTTTACGGGATACACAGCTTAGACACCTAAATCAATATAAATGAAAGAGTAAAAATAAATTCAGTTCTCAATTCAAAAGCTAGAAAAATAACAAAAGAAGCCAAAAGAAAGCACAATAAAAAAAACGGTCAAAAGACAAACTGACTATTCACAAAAAAAACATTGAAATAGCCCTTAAACAAATGAAAAGATGTTTAACTTTTCAATAAGATAAATGCAAATTAAAACAACACTAGGAACCACTTCTCAATGGTCAGATTAGAAAAAATTCAAAAGCTTGACAACACCTTGCTTGTGGGGAACTGTCCTCCCACATGTCGCTGCTGGATGCAAACTATTACATCCTCTGTGGAGTGGAATTTGGCAACACCTCACACAAACGACCGTGTCCTACTTCTAATTCTAAGGAATTACAATTAGAACAAGCAACACACACTGAAATATTGAGGTTTAGGTAAAGAGGCATCATATATGGAATCCACTCTAAAATGGTTCAGAAAAAAATAAATAATGAAGGAAGATGGAGGAGGAGAGAGAGAGAGAAAATGACAAATCAAATATGGCAAAATGTTAAGCATGGGTGAACCTAGGTTTAGTATACAGGAATACTTTACTCTTCTTGCAACTTTTCTTTACGTATGAAATCACTTCAAAATAAGTGTTTTAAAATTTAAAAATCCTATATAGTAAAGTTATGTCTTATTTTTATAGAATGATTAGAGACAAAGCCATTAATAAAAAAACCAATTTTTCTGAAGAAATGGAAAGTTTATCTATAACTAAATTATTTAAATATCTTTGTTTTTATTACTGACTGTTAATATTTTGTGCATAAAAATGCAATTTAAAGTTACTGACTAGGGATTCTAATAAAAACAGCATTAGACCTGATCTACTGTCTTCCAATATGACTTATACAAAAGATCACTGTCCTTGGGCCTTGATTTTTCTCACCTGCAGAATAGAAACTGACTACATTATAGAATTGCTGTGAAGATCAATTAAATAATATGCACCAAAGCATTCTCAAAAATGCAAACATGTCACAGATATGTATGTTGCATGTACAGGTCCTTGATTAATGACTTTTATGTGTGTAAACGGGCATGATTATCAAATCACGATCCTGTAAAAATGGTATTTTCCCTAGACTGTATTTTCCAGAGACTGTGTTTTCAGACCCATCTTACAGGCATGTAAGAGATAAAACATATATGTTAAAAAATAAGATATCAATATCCCAACTGCAAAAAGAAATCAGTCCACTAGACAATTACCTAAACACTAGGTCTTTCTTCCAAATACTCTGGTTTTCAAAGCTGAAATGCACTTTGGTACCAACAATTGTTACCAGCTAAACTTTGATTGAAAGCCCAAAGATCTGTTTTAAAGGGTAGAGAAATGATGAGAATCGTGATTAACTAGAATATATGCAAGACCAGCAGATGGTTCTCCTAGTGCTTGTCAGTATCTATACTATCTTCAAGTAAACAAAATCATGTTTTACAAGCTGTAGAATATATGTTCTTCTTCCTTTGAAATGTAACAACACTTTCTCCTGTATTTAAGACTATGAAATGGAATAATTTAATTTCCTATTTTAATTAGGTACATCAATCAAGTAAAGAAAGTTTACTAAAAATTAGTTTTTGATTAATTTTGCTAAAACCTCTGTTTTTTCTTTCGTAGAAAATTTGTTGTCATTCAGAGTATTATGCACTTTAATTTACCCATATTTCTTATTTAAAATTTACTTTTCAAAGCAGACATTCATTTTGGCAAATTAAAAAAAAAATGAGTCAGTTAAGGATGCCCTGGTTCTCATAACATGAAACCAAATACCATCCTCCAAAGCTGACAGGCAAAGAGCTTGGATGACTGCTAGAAATGGATGTCAGCTGACATCCATCTCCCCCAGCTGAATCATTCCTTCTAGAAACTAGTATCTCATCCAGTAAAAGGTCTGAGCCATCATTTGGGGCTTTGTAAGCATCCAATGGGAATTATTTACAATCATTACTTCTACAATTCATTATAATATTTGAGTCTCTACTATTTGCAAGGCAAAGTGCCAGATGATATGAATAATACAGCTCCACCTTCCAGGTGTTCACATTAGGAAGAGTATAAATAACTTTATAAATAAAGTTATGTTCACAAAACATAGCTTTAATACAAGTTAGAAAATGACAAGGACCCAAATAGAGAGAAAAAATATATAGTTTAGGAGTTCACAAAAGGGAGCCGTTACTCTCTCTTTTAACACTGTGATTGCTTAGGAAGAGAAAATGAACTGACTGATTAAAAGGCAATTTACTATCTGATTTGCATATGCTAACTAATACCCATAACAACAACAATAATAACTACTTGCTATGTGTTAGTCACTACGCTGAGATCCCATAGACATTACCTTATTAAATGCTAACAACACCTTAAAGGTATTACTAATGTCTTTACAGATAAAACAAATGAAGCTCAAAAAAATTGCCCAAGATCCTACAATTATGAAGTTTAGGAGGAGAAATACAACTCCAGAGTCCTCACTCTTTCCAGTACCTCCGGCTCATGTAGGCTTAGGTACTTAGATAACCATGATGGCAGTCTCCTACCCTCTAAGCAGTAATGGAACCCAAGTATGTTTTCTGAAAGGGGGCTGTCTCCAACCTCTACACCCAGTAAACCATGTGCTCACACCCTTGGGTGATGTCCTCTCACCACGGAAGCACTATTTACCACAGTTACACCCACAGACATTCACCACAATTACCCCCAAAGTTATTGCTCTTTTGATAAGAGTCATGAGATTCATTCCTGCCTCACCAGCATGTCCCGGACAGGTGCTCGGCATTCATCTGGATGTGGCAGCAACCACCCAACTCAGGAAAAATGCCAGATGTTCCAACAATAGATGTTACAGTTATCTATTTTTATTCTGGCAGCTCATTGAGGTTTTTATCATTTTTAGCTGTAAAATAAAGAGAGAGACCCTCTTATGGTAAAGTCCTGTTTTCCATGAAAAACTTTCCCTCTCTCAAGCATGAGCAGCTTTCCTCTTGATTTGTGTCTGAACCATGAGAAAAAACATCACAGATGCAGACTGCATTGTACTAAGAACATATGCATGCTTTTAAATCACTTTTATCTTACTTTTTACTAATGTAACCCTGAAACATAAAATATGTTCTTTTCTTTTTTTTTCATTCACTGTTATGGGAAGAACAGATGGTAGAAGGGTTAGATTAAAGTAATACAGCATGTCCATTAAAATAACCCCCACTGCTGGGCTGCTCCCTCAAACAGGAGTTGTGTTTACTATAAAGAATGGCTTTGGCTTCCACACACTGGAAATTACTGGGGGCTTTCTCAAGGATAAACATCAGGGTAAGAGAGAAACTAATGTCACAATCAAATGCATTTTTAAATGACAATTATGCAAGATATTTTGCTAATCTGAGAGGCTGACTGAAAACATGTGCCTGTGATAATGTAACTGAACAGCAGTGAAATAATAGAGTATTTTTAACCGGAGTAAACTGTAACATCTAGAAATCAGAGCTAAGTGAAACTGCAAAGAGGATATCAAATAGACATTATTTTCTACATTCCTGCTCTCCTCAAAGTGGTAGGTAGAAAGTTTTTGCTGCCATTTCATGTCTAATTCGTTGTCTTATTAATCAACAGCAACAATAATTCTATGCAGAATATATACATTAAGAATGGCTACGTATAACATGATTTCTACACAAGTCTCACAAATATGTATCTTTGAGGGAAAAAAACTCATGAAATTTTAATGAAATTCAGTTTAATGGCATAGAACTCCAAAAGAGGTAATCTTTAAAAAAGACTTCCTCAAGAAAAATTAGAGAATGCATTTGAAAGAAAAAAAAAACAATCTTGAGTAACATTCCAGAGTTGAGGATGGTTTCACTAGAGGAACTGAGCAATAAATATTTCCATTTATACTATAAGTAATTAGAAAGCAAATACTCAAATTCCATTATTAGAAACTTTAATTATGTTGGTCATGTCTTTCTTCATTTTAGGAAATCGTGTCAATTGTCAGCTCCTCAAAATCAATTGTTAGGAATGTGTTCACAAGACTTTTCACTCATTTTTCATGTGCTCCACTTACAGTTCAACCTATTATTTATTGCGACATTGTTTTTAACTTTAATCCACAGTTTAGTTATTTTTAGCTCAAAGAATATTCTGGTGAGAAATCTTTTATACCTGTAAAATCTCTGACATATTTTATGAAGTAGAAACATGGGAAGTTTTTTAACATGCTTTAAATGTGGTTTGAAATGTCATAAGCCTTCTCTTAATCCACCCCCCACAGTTACAAAAATGTTCCTGGGATTTGGTTCACTCATTTTTCTCACAGAAAAGTAACCATAGTCGACATCTCATTAGCTGTCAGGGTGATGTACAGCTGGAAGGGAACCAGCACTCCGGACCAGAGGCCGGGTTTCCTTCATTGTAATTCTATAAGGAGTCTCCTATAGAGGTCCATATGGAGAGAGCTGTTCCCAAACCATGAAATCCACAATCCACATCCTTTTGTAAATTCAAAGGTACAGTACTAAAGGCTTGCTGGAATTTTCGTTGCACTGAAGATTTTACACAGGTAGTAAACATAGAATAAATATTTAAATAAGCTTTTTAATGTCCTGGCGTACACAGCTATAAATGATCAAGAATATCCCAACTTGCAAAGGTAATACAGAAATAGCTCTAGCCCATTGGGTAAATCCTGGGTTTCCAGGACGAGTAGCTAGTTTTTATGATAATCTTCTATTAGGGGCTTTCAGCATAAGCCAGGTCTGTTTCCATCCTTTCACCAATACTCTCTCTCTCTCTCTGGTTTTTCACATATAAGTGGCAGATTAGATGAGCTTGAATTAGATGGATACAGGTGGCGCCACCTGCTCACACCTTATTGCAGCATTGTTTGGTCATCCACTGTTTTATTCTGGGTCTGGACAAAGGACAGGCTGCCCAAGCTGCTCTTGGTAGTGTCCTAGAATGGAGCCAACAGCTTGGCAGGCGTACTGCTGGCCTTCTGCACACTGAAAGAGGTCTATCAGATTTGTAATTCTGTGAAAAGAAATTGAAGCTCAAAGGCCCTCTACTGACTGAGTTAATCAATTTCAAACTGTTGTATGTAAATAGAAGGATGGACCTACCTATATTCTTCTAAACCAAGCTCAGTAAAATAATGAGGAAAACTATTAAAACTGTTATAACTACCTATTAAACAATATACATCAGAACTCTGACCTTCACACACAGCAATTCAATGCACTATAATATGCTAAGGGGGTTTCCTTAAAATCTGTGAAAGACAGAAGAGTTAAAGAAATCTAGCTTTCCTAAAGATATCCAAATCCAATATTCTTAACTCTAGAAGGTTCTCATTATTAGAGGCTCAAAACCCACCGAGAACTTTCAAATAAGGCACTGCTCTCTTTAATTTCACTGTTTATTTTTAACTAAATTTGATTTTATAGATTTTTCTATAATAAATTTACATCTTGGAAATGGTGGGTTCAGCAGAATCACACATTCCAGCTATCACCTCCATTAAGCCAGAAGCAGAGGCTTTCCATTTGATTCAGCCCAGCTGTTTTACCCGCTGCCCAATTTCTTTTTTGATATTATATCTCCCACAGATCCAAATCATCCTAGGTTATAAAACAGAGACGTGTTTAACATGAATTATGCCTCACAGCCAGGGATCTGTGGGGACAAGAGGTGATGCTGCAGCAGTGGTGTAGGGGTGCATAGGATTTAAGCTCAAAAGGAAAAGTGTCTTCATGGAGAGGACACAGCAGACTCCAGTTAGAAGGCAGAGCTGATGTAGGGGTAGCTGAAGGAGTAGGCAGTACAACCTAGGTCAGATTGTAGAGATTGGACCTCATTGTAGCTTTTTAAATAAGGATGGATGAGTTGGGTACATGGCAAAACTGATATTTCAAAAAGATTACCCTGGCAGGAAGGATCAGAGACAGAAAGAACAACAAGGAGAATGATAAAGCAGTCTAAACGTGATGGAGTGTTCTGGAGAATCTGGAACCAGATAGAGACAGTGGGGATGGGGCAGAAGAGGAGCCAAGGGCCAAGAAACATGAAGGAGCATGGCCTCATAATCGTTATGTCCAGAAGATCAAAAACCAAACCATAAAACAATCAAATCTCTCCCTTATACAGCATACTAAGACTAATGGTATAGGACCAAGATGTGTGGAGCTATTGAAGAAGAATGAGACACTGATCTAGAAAGCATCTACTAATCATGGGAACTGAGCCCTGGAGCCAGGGATATGCCCATAAACAAGGACATGTTCCTGAGATGGAAGACAGAGCCAAGCAGCATTTCCTGCACAGACACTCGCATTATTTTGTAATTAAAACACAAACAGAGAAAGCAAATATCAACTGTCATATCTTTCCATTGTTTCACTGGAGATGACAAAAGGAACATGATCAGAAAACCCACTTCAGGATGGATATGGATGGTTCTTTGCCTCTGCATGTTCATAGTTTCACTCTTGAAAGAGTCTGTAGCTTCCACCACATCTAATTCCTCCTAAGCACCTAGGTGTTTGATTTGCACTGAAGGATTTAGCATTTGTAAAATCATCTCTAGGTTGTTTGCAAGCATATCTTCTAGGTTATAAATTCCTTAGTAGCAGGGTATTTTCCCTCCTATTGTTTTTATACCTCTACAAACAATTAACAAAGTATTCCCATTCTTTTAAATATATTTGTTTATTAAATCATTCCATTAACATTTAGTAAGTAAATCTGTGGAAGACACCATACTAGGTGCTGGGACAGGTGAGGGGTGGAAATCAAATAGACATGGTTACTACTTTTAAAGAAATTATGGGGCCAACAGAGGAGATATGGCATATCCAAAAGGTGGTAGAATATACACTATTCTAAATAGAGGTCAAAAGTAGAGATATAACTGTTATATACCATGAAAGAAATTGCACTCAATCTGGGCCTTAAAAAATAGGCAGAATTTTGAAAAATGCATGAGCTCAAGCATGGAGGTAGGTAAGGACAATGCATTCAGCAAATAATGTGCAGAGGGGTCTGTTTGGATCACAGGGTTCAGGTAATTTAGGATTCAATTATAAGTGATCTTAAGTGACAGCTAGGGTGGTGGAAGGTCTGTAAGCACTGACATGATCAGTGGTCTTTTAAGGTCAATCTGGGAGGCAGGGCAGACTAGAGAGGAAAATTTCCCAAACTGGGGAAAAAATTAAGATGTATTACAATACTCCATTGAGGGAGCTCTTAGGACACCAGTGATGGGAAATGAAAAGTAAATGAGTGAAGAGAGAGAAAACCACACCTGGGAGATTGAACATGAGTCTGGTCCTTCAGGGGGGCATCCAAGGGGTACAGGGATTTAGTAGCTGTCATCCTATAGCCCCACTGCAAACAAGAATAAATTTGACCCACTGATAACTCCCCATGGCATGCAGGTCTCTAGACCTAGATGTCATTCACTGTCAGCCCCCAACTCCCACCTCCAGACCACTGCTGAAAGAATAGGCCTACCCATAACACACACCACCTCAACTACCACCACTACCTCCACCACATGCCTTTATTACATACATACCACCCTGTTTATATTCTCTGTTTACATTTTACTGAATCTGTAAGCCCTCAGGGGCAAGGACTGTATCCCCAGAGGCAAGGACAATATCCCCAGAATATCTCATCACTCCCCTGTTTCTTTCTGCACCTATCTTATCACCTTTGTGGGCTCATCCATTGATTCATTCATACACTCATTCAGTAACTACTAAGGACTTTCAGGTGCCCAAGGCAATCAGGTGCCTGGTTATCAAGAGCAACATCTCCTGTCCTAATGAACCTTAAGAGTCCCCATTAACTTCCTCCAAAATTTTCTTCCTTTTATCTTCTCACTTTGGCTAAATTTCATTCCACCTCCCTCACTGAAGCTGCTGTTTCTATTTTTTCTTCTCATTGATCTTTTTCTAGTCAATAATGTCCTGCTGCCTTGCTTATAAATCTAATGTGACTAAATATAGCCATCTGTTTATTTAAATTTTTGTGAGATTTGTTGTCTTTGCATTCTCACTCTTGGGAATGCATTGTATGTGACATATATCACTATATGTTGTGATACTGTCATAAAAATCAATGAACGAGTTAAGATATCTGCCCACTTGAATAAACTAACAAAAAAAGCATATGGTCCTATTTCTAATCCACATACCTAGTTTATCTACCATAAATATGGACCTTTCTTTAATCAATATCTTATACTATCATGCCCCAAAGCAAGGTCAGAGACAAAGAAATTTCTGATAGTGGCTTAGGGAGACTGTACCAGAACCCACCACTTTTGCCTCTCCCCACTGTTGTTCCCTTCCATCTCATCACCCATTCTATCCATCATACTTCCTACAATGTCACGTTTCTCTGCAGACACCCTTAATAAGATTGCTCCTTTATCCTGCACATCCCCTCAGCAAGTTCATGTGTCCTTTGTAGCAGACTTCACTAGCCTATTTCAAATAAGGCACCTGGGTTCCTCCTGAAACCCGTGTGCTCAGTGAGGATAGAGAAGCAGGGTTTGTGACGGGTACATTTGGGAGTCTAAGAAAGCTGATAAATGGGGAAGTGTGTCATTAGGGAGTGACCCCATAAAGTGATCATGGAGAAAACCTGTTAGTAATCAGGGAAGGATGGGCACCAGCCAACAGCCCTGGATGCCTGTCTGCCCATCCACATAATATTCAACTAAATGCAAGAGTTAGTAAAAACCAAAGCACAAATCTGTAACACAGAGGTCAAAATGTTTTAATTTATGTAGATGATCTAGAAAGACTATAAAGGTTCAGTCTAATAATCTGATATTTCTAGAAAAAAAAGGAGACTGATCTCAAATTCATACATGGTCAGAAAATATAAACAAGTCTATATTTTTGAGAATAGTGTATATTCTGTACAGTGTAAAAATTATACTATACAGTGTAAAAAATTTCTGAAAAGATAACCTCATTTTTTTGCAGTATGTATTAAAATCTTTTTGTTAAGGATTGCGTATTCTCATGTTGCATACAAAACATGAAATGAAGGGATGTCTATCCTGGTAGTGGTAAAAGTACTATGTATAAGGAAAAACTACACTGGAGAAATCTTGGTCCTTCTTTTCTCTGTAATTTAAAAAGGCAGCATTGCAGTCCCTGGTGTATTTTTGAGGCCAGATGAACCTTTGCAGAAAGAGTTTTTACCTTTACCAAAAGGAAGCCAGGTTGCTAGCAATGAAAACTAAAAGGGTTCTGTGGGATTATTGAAAGCAACAGATGTGGAGTAAAACTTGCAAGTGTTACAGTGTACCTCTAGGAAGTGATTAAATACTTTCAGATTTCAAAAGCATAACCTGCCGCATGCATGCCCTATTGTTATGGAATTATATAGTGGATTGGTTATTAGTGACCAGGGAAAAACCTAAAGGAGGGCAGGATGATTCAGTAAAGCAGGAGGGTACATACTGGCTGTAATTATTTTCATGAATATAAACCCAATAACAATGAAATACAACTGCCATAAAGATAAGATGGCTGCTATATAGCAGCATAGTAGGTATCTTCAGCGTATTTAGAAATTAACTATAATATTTCTTACAACAATTTTCTTGAAACCATTCAAAACAATTCTATTTTGACCTATCTTGTCCCAAGTAATACATAGAGGGTAAAGGTGATTGAGTCATTCATTAAGTGACTCTAATATAATCAAGTCTAAAATCATTCCCAAGGGCATTGCATACCAGAAGGGGACCTGAAAGTTCATCACTGCTGCAGACTGGTGGTGGCAGTGAATTACAATTTGTGCATGTCTTGCATGTTCCAATAAGTGTGCTTAAATAATTCCAAAAAGCAATGTTGCTGTTTACCACTCTTCAAATCTTTGTGAGAAATGTCTAGATGTTTTTAATGAACATAATAGAACAAAGAACCTAATAAATAATATAGATAGAATTATTGAAACACCATTTTTATAACTAATAAAAGGCAAAGCCTGTTACCCTATGAGGTCAGTTTTGCTCTGGAAACTGCCTCTTTAAAATGCTGATGAAAATTGCATGCCATAAATATGTAAACATGAAAATAACAACAACAAAAAGATTTTTCTCTTTTTTTGAGAAAAGAGGAAGTATTTAAAATTAAACACAAGTAAAAGCTTAATTATTCAGTAACTAAAATGCATTTATTATGTGTCTATCAATAATATGTAAGTGGAAATTCAGTACAAGTGTATCATAAGCTACAGAAAGTAAACTTTATCTTTTACTAAGTCTAGTTGATACACCGTATTATATTAGTTTTAGGTACATACCAGAATGATTCAACATTTCTATTCCTTATGATATGATCATGACAATTTTGGTCTAGTAAACATATGTCACCATACAAAGTTATTGTAATAATATTGACTATTTTTCCTATGCTGTATATTATATCCCCATGACTTTTTTTATATAACTGGAAGTTTGTACCTCTTATTCCCCTTCACCTTTCCTCCAATTCTCCCACTATCTTCCTCTGTAGCACTATCAGTTTGTTCTCTGCATATATGCATCTGTTTTTGTTTTTATTTTGTTTTTTTAGACTCCACAAGTATGTGAATTTATACAGTACTTGTCTTTCTCTATCTGACTTACTTCTGACTTAGTACCCTCTAAGTTTATCCGTTTTGTTGCAAATGACAAGATTTTCTTCTTTTTATGGCTGAGTAATATTTCACTGCATATAGATACCACATCTTTATCCATTCATCTATCAATGGACACCTAGGTTACTTTCATATCTTGCTATTGTGAATAATGCTGCAATGAACATAGTGGGTGCATGTATCTTTCAAAAAGGCAACCTACTGAATGGGAGGAGATATTTGCAAATGATACATTGATAAGGAGTTAATATCCAAATATACATAAAGAATTTATATAACTCAACATCAAAATTAAAAACAATCCAATTGGGCAGAGGACCTGAACAGACATTTTCTTCAAAAAAGGCATACAGATGGCCAACAGACATATAAAAAAATATTCAACATCACTAATCATCTGGGAAATGCTAAAAACTACAATGAGATATCACTTCACACCTGCTAGAATGGCTGTTATCAAAAAGACAACAAATAACAAGTGTTAGTAGGGATGTGGAGAAAAGGTAACCATCTTGCACTGTAGGTGAGATTGTATATCAGTGCAGCCACTATGGAAAATAGTATGAAGATTCCTAAATATATTTTTAAATAGAACTACCATGCAACCCAGATATTCCACTTCTGGATGGATATTTATCTGAAGAAAAAGTAAGCTTTAAAATGTAATTTCAAAATAAATCTATAATGATCAAAATATATTTATAACAAGAAGAGGTGCAAGCAGCCAAAGACCGAAATTTGCCCATTCTTCCTATACAACACCTTTTACTTCAGTAAAGAACTTGAGTTAGAAATTCATGCACTCACACCAGGACTATCAATGTGAGTCTCCTAAGTAGTTTTCTTTGCTTCAACCACATGAATGCTCTCATTTTCTATTCAAAACCTTTGCTGGTTCTCCACAAAGCAAACTCTAAACTCCTTGGCCAAGTAGACAGTTAGTACCATTTCATGCTTCCAAACATATCACCCCTAGTCCACATTCACAGGAGCCTACCCTCCCGCACTTCACCTCCAAGCCCAGTCACACGAACAATGCATTCCTGAATTTCTTCATGATCTTGGTCATCCTGAAGTGTCCTCTCCTTTCCCTTATGCCCACATACCTGAATTCTACCCTCAAAACCAGATCACCTACAACAACTTCCCCACCCATCCAGGCTAGAGTCCCTGTAGCTGACAACACTTGTAAAGCCCTTTGTATACGCCATCTTCTATATACTATGTATTCAAATATATAACTTATTCCAACTGTACCACAAAATTTAAGAACATTTCATACACCACTTTTTTATATTATAGTACCTTTTACCCAACCTCTGCCCTCCTTAACCACAATGGCCAGCATAGCATCTTTCTGATGCAGGTGCTCAGCTAGCATCTACTGACTCAAATATGTATTACATGAAAATTAAAAGCTAAGAAGGATAAATATGAACCAAATAAGACTTCTGAGAAGCTGAATATCTTTTTCTTTAAAGTTCTTGAGGATTTGGAATTCAAGATGATGGTATAGTAATAAGTTTTCCCAAGATGCCATGCTTTTCCAATGTGTCCCCAGAGAATCCTCTGCTTACCCCATGACAATTCACTACAAATGCACGTTATCTTGTCTATCAGCCACCCATGATTATCTAAAGTAAACACAATTAAAGAACAATCTTTACCAGATGCATAAATGTTAAATAAACTTAATTCATGACTGTGCAATTTCAAGTGAGACATACTGCTAAAATTCTAAGGGCTGCATTTATATAGGTATTAACCACAAAAATGAACACACAAACATCAAGAGACATCCTAGGTGGACATATGTGTGTGCATGTGCATGATTTTTATACCTCATAGAACATTTCTAGAATAAAGCACAATTTCAGAGAGGGGAAAATGAGGGAATAAAAGGGGATATTTTACTTTCCACTACTCTGTATTACTTTTTTTAAAAACCATGGAATATGTATAATTTTCGAATTAACTCATACCCCCACACACAAGAAGCAGCCTAATGGCAGTTAAAACCTTTTTTAATTAGTAGTTACTTTTAAAGTAAACAAATAAAAATTTTAGACATTAAGAGCTGAGCATGAAAGAAAACATAACTTAGACAGTGAGGTTTTGGAAGTAATGGGGATATTTTGTTCTGTATAATAGACAAACTCCTTCTTAACTTAGCACTTCCTAATTTAAATTATTTCATCTATGTGCCAACACTCCTATGTATTTAAGGATAGAATTACCAAAAGATATAACCCACCCTTTCAAATAGTAAAAGAGAAAGTAAACTTTTCCCAAGGTACAAGATACTAATAAGAAAAGCTTCTCAGATATGTGATAAAATTCTTCCTCCACAGTGACTTTAAATCAAACGCACTTTATAAGTACAGAGCTCAGTCCTCGTAACAGAAGGTGTGTGCTGAAAAATGTCTAGGCATCACACATCTACTTTCCTCCCTTTTATCAGAGCAAAGACATCTGGTCTTTTGTGGGAGATTTTAAACCATGTCTCCTGAAGCCATGATCTTCTCATCTTCATATACTAAGCCACTACAATAATCTATCAAATAGTAGCTTCTTAGGGTCCATTAGGTCAGTAAATGACATTTCCTCCAACACTATTTACTTGTAAAAATCAACAGAATAATATGCTCTGATAAGTAAGGAAATATTCATTTCTGTACATAATAGATTGCCATTTTTTACATTAAAAATATATTAAAAACATAAATGATTAAGGCCTCTTTGATGAAATAACTCCAAATCCAGTTTGGTTTTATATTCGCCAAGGGATCACCTCCTAAGTCATTCTAGTACATTGCAGGAAGTTCAATGTGACACCCTTAAAGACAGGATAGAAGTGAGGTGGTCATAGGGTATTGGGAGTGAGGAAGCCCCAGTTCTGTCCTACTCTCTTCAGGCCAGGCGAGAGTATACACACCTTGACACAGTCTAGTTTCTATATCTCAGTGACTGATCAAAAAAAGAAGGTTTTCCTTCCAAGAATCAGGACTCCTCTTTGTACCTTAAAGTGTTTCTGAATGCCTCCTCTGGGTCTCATCAGCTCACCACCTTGCAGAGATGAGAAGAGTTGCTTTTCCTACCACTCCTGCCATCTGGAAGACCCTCCCTGTTTCATTCCTCTCCATAAATAGTCCATCTGTGCTCAAATCTCATGATGAAATGCATCCTTGATCCTTTGCCTCCACTTCTTAATTTCCTTTGACTTCCATTCCTGTCAATTCTTCTACACCAAGTTCTTGTTTTCCATATTTTGCTATGCTGGCTACACCTTTCTGCTTAATCATTGTGGGGGTGGAGGGGGGGGTGTTGGATGAATCTCCTTGAAATAACAAAGTTATAGTTCTGACTGCAAACTGAGACTCTCACAACCTTTATATAAAAGCAGTAAACCACAAGATCTTTTTAAATTTTTACCAGTTGGTTTTTTAAAGAAAAAAAGAGAGAAATAAAATAGTTTTAGAAAGCTTTCCAGATTTATAGAGGTTTTAAATTTATTAAAACCAGGTAATTCATTCCAAACAGTTTTTATACTTCTTCCACGATGAGACCAAACCAAGTCACACAAAAAAAGGAATTTGCAAAACGGCAACTCACATACCTGAGGGTATGGGGAAGTCCTGGACTTTGACTTTGAACTGGAGAGTCTGGACTTGGCCCCCTTCCTGTTGTCAGGCATGGTAGGAGTGGAGCTGCTGGCGTAGGAGAAGGTTGGTTTGGAGGCTGAGATCTGATCCAGGGAGAGTTGCAGCCCTTTGTACTCTGTGTCCCTGCAGGGTGGGAGGACATAGCCCTTAATCAGCCACCACAGGCAATGGAATTCATACATTCTCTCACCAGGAATGACAGTAATCCGTATTCAAAAAGGAAGCAAGCAGTAGTTGGCCATACAACTGGTATCCACAAACACCTCAATTGTTTTAGAAATGCCTAACATTTAACTAATGTGTGTGAATGTAGCTGCCACCTATATACTACAGTCAAATTATATTATATGCTCATGAAAATGTCTTGATTAAAATGTTTTTTCATTATTTTTATAAGTAGGAAAAAAAAACCTAATTCAACATCTCTGAGATTCTGTCTCCTAATTGGTGAGATATGGATTATAAAACCTACTCTAAAGATTTCCTGTATGGGGTGAACTCAACAGACAACTGGCCATCTGATGCTATCCGATTATTGACCAGAAGAATGTCTTCTATCAGCTGTTCCGAGATCAATAAACCTGATAAACATTGCAAATATTCTTACAGCTAGCAAACTAATGTAACCGGATTTATAAATAAGTGAAAAATCCCTAATTAATTCAGTTACCTTAAGATACATCTTATCACCAGTTCTTTGCATTCCTTCCTTCATTCAATAAATTTGTATTAAGCTCCTAATGTATATGGATTTTGTGCTCTGTAGTGATGAGAGGATAGTAAGATATGTAAAGCCCCTCCCCTTGTGCAGATTACAGTCTATTTGAGAGAAGAAACATTGAGCAAATAAACAAGCATAACTGCAGACTGATATGAAGGGGATACAAAGTGTATCTCAGAGAGTTCATTGCAAAGCTACTCCATGAGGTACTTAGGGGCTGAAGATGACAGCCGTGGCCCCGCCCACAGCTCCCACCTCAGTCCATTCTAGGCAGCAGGGCACCTCCTCTGACTCCTCGGTTTTCATAGAGGATATCAACCCTTTCCACTGGCAGCCAAAATAAAATGTTTCAGAGTCTTCTTCATAAGGACTCATGAGAAAGTTCTCTTTTAGGTTCCAGAACTAGCTGGGCTGCTCCAAAATATTAGATATCTTTTTATTTCATGAATACTGTGAACCATATAACTCACCATGTTTTGCTCTCTGCACTAGAATTCAAAAAGCCCCAAGTCCAATCTGTAACCACCTCTAGCAAGTGTACAAGTGTCATTGCAGGTATTTGTGCAACAAACTCCACTGGCTTCCATTAGTTTTCTTATCTCTTTTTCCTTTTATCAAATGGGTTCACCTTTTAACATTTTAATATGCATTTTTATACTCTTTAGATTAGGATGGGTTTATGAAATATAATAAGTTAATAACATTATATATGTAAAAGTGACTAGCATACTTCCATGGATCAGCAAATATTCATTTACCTTTTATTCCTTCCCCCTGTTTATTCTTCTACAGAGAGATCAGGCAAAAGTAAAAGTATAATTCTAGCCAGGAATCCCTCAAGTGACTAGGAATAGAAACCAGCTAAAACAGTTTCGATGATATCTCTGCCACAAACTACAGTCTAGTGATTATGTCAGCAAATTACAATGGCTTCATTTCAAATAATCCATCTACTCAGTGCAAGTAAAAACCAAATTCTCCTACATGAGCAACAATAATTTAGAAGGTGAGCATGCAATTTGTCTTCTGGGCTGGGGAAGTCAGATCACATCCCTGGTCTGTTTTACTGCTCTAACCAACACACAACACAAACTGAGCACTCCTTAGCCAGAAATCCAATGTGCTCCAAAATGTGGAACTGTGACTCCCACCTATTTTTCTGACAATATCCCAAATTTTTCCTTCATCAGCCCCTCACTTCATCCAAAATAGTTCTCCCCAAACAGACTTTATACTTTCCTGACTCCCCACCCCCCAATACATACCTGTAAAACTCCTTTTACAAAGAACTACCTTAAATGCCATTCGCCTCTATGAAGGCCTTCCTCAATTCCTTCCATACTAGCACATGTGTACTGAGTGTCTCTGTGTGGGCTCTGTTCCAGAGGCTGCGGAGACATCAATGAACAGAAGGACTAAGTCGCTACCCTCATGAGAAAGGCACTAGGGAGAAATAGGAAGGGGACCAGGAATTTTTTCCTCCTCTAACCTTACTTTTCAAGTGATTATGTGTTATCTTTCCCAGTGAATTCTATGTTCTTAGAGGACAAGAATCAAGAGATATTCTGTTGTGCTCCAATGCCATTTGCACAATATTTCACAGTTGCAACTAAGAAAGAATTGTTTCCCCCAATGACTGCGAATAACTTGCAATCCAACAGCCTTTCTCTGTGGAAAGAGACCCTCATGGCTGTAGGTCCCCTCACCCACTTGCCCTGAGAGCACATGTGTGACAACGAGCCAGGCAAGATGGGCTCTGAGAGAAGGTCTCATCAACATGTGGGCATCTTCTGTGTCAAATGTTATCTTGTCTACTGGGCAGCAGAGTATTCACCCAGTCCTTGCCTGACAAGCCCTAGACCAGTGGTTCCCAAACTTATTTGGCCTACCGCCCCCTTTCCAGAAAAAATATTACCCAGCCCCTGGAAATTAATTTTTTTTTAATTTTAATAGCAGTTACTCATCGCCCCCAAATGCACCTGTGGCCATCACCGCCCCCCCCGCCCCCGATCGCTGCAGCGCCCACCAGGGGGTGGTAGCGCCCACTTTGGGAATCACTGCTCTAGACTTACAGCAAAAATCATGCACCCCTGAAAATATGGCTAAATGATTCTGTACACTTGTTCTTAATACAACATTAGCACAGGGACTTCATGGCTATAGTCAGAGAGTAAACAAGACTTTGTTTTTCTCTTGCACAATCTCAGATTCCACAAGTATGCATCTCAACTAATTGAAAAAGTTTTTCCAAAATTTTTGCATAGCTTCCAATGACAGAAATACTCCAAATTAAATAGGCTTAAATAACATTTTAAAACCAATTAATGACTTGAAATTCTAAATACTCACATGAAAACTCTAGTAAATGTAAGATTTATACAAATGCCCTTGATAAATTAATAAAAATGCTTTATGTTTTGATGCATCCCAAAAAATACAAAAATGAATCCCCTAGATCAGGGCTTGAGCCACTTCTTATGTAACAACACATCTAGACTTCAATTTCCTAGTTATACCTCATAGGGATGTGGGAGGGGGGGTAGATGAAATATTATATGAAGAACTCATAACACAGTACCTAGAACATAGTAAATGCTCAATAAATAGTATTATTTCTTAACTCCCACATTCCATAGCAGTTACTCACTACCAAATTCCCCAGAACAATAGTTTCACTTTGGTAGCAATTTTGTAATCCATTTCATTACAAACACCTCCCTATGCTATATTTCTTTCCACCTCAAACTCATTTTAATCTTCTCTATTAATTTTTAGCCTCTAAATTCTATGGTCAAAATACTTATTAAGGTAAGTTCTTTATTGCTAAGTCAGCAAATGGGAACCTTAGAGCAACACAGGCCCAATACTCTGAGAAAAGCTCAGCCTGTACAAAACTCTAACAGCTCAAAAAATGTGTTCGGATGAAAAGCACAATAAAAAAAGCCCACTTAAAGACATTTCAAGTACGGTTGATGTGCTGCCAAGAGGAGTCTGAATGGCAGATTCACTAAGAACAAAGCATTTGTTTTATTTTTAGAATTCTATTAAATTGAGTATTTCATTTGTATAGATTAAAGGGCTAGCTGCTGATGGGAATCACATTACGAGTTCCATTTCCCCCCTCCAGACTCAGACACAAAGAAGAGTCTGGCCTTACCTCTCTCCCTTCCACACAGTAAAGCATGTGCTGGTATCACACACACTCTCAGAGTTAGATGTATGCATAAGCACTGCTTTCCTTTGGAGTGGGACAAAATAAAATTGGGCACACAGAACTTAGACTCTAAAGTGAGTAGAGGGAGAACTTGACTCAGCTGACTTTCATAAAGGAAGGACACAGCCTGCTCCACTTCTGCAGCTTTCTTAAAAGTGCCACACTGACCCTGTGTGGGACTGCATGGGTGACTGTCTTAAGGGCAGCTCCTGCAGTTCTCCCAAACATGACTGGCATATCAAACGAGGAACTGTAAGCAGACACGTTTTGGCATATTTTTCAAAATACCTGTGATACCAATTTACATTCGTTTTCTTTTTCTCCCTTGAATGACTTCTACCACAGCTGGAGACATCCTAGGTATCTCAGCTCTGGAAGCAGTGTAAAATGGGTAATTTGCAATAGGACACACAGCTTGTCAATTTCACCCATATTTGCACAGACCAAAATAATCCTCTTATTCCATTATGGACAGTCCGAAATCATTCAATTTGCAGAATTAACCATCTGAGTCTACTCTAAACTTTGTAATAGTCATGTACACATTTGGAATTTCTCAAATTCCAATGAAATAAAAGGAGCCATTTTCACATCGTTGGCCTTCTAGCATTCCCTTAAGCAATATGCTATACCCTCCCACGAGGTAAATGCCACCTTGCTATATGGGAAGTTCAGTGTGACTCCCTTGCAAAGCAAATAGGAGGCGTCTTCACCACTAAAAGGTACTACCAGCTTCAGAGAAATGCATTTCTATCATTTTAACTGGGAGACACGCCTCCATGATGCCAACAGTAGCACAAACATATTTACAGCCTTCAAGTGAAATGGAATGGATGCACAGAGAAAAGGTAACAATATTTTATCAGCTCATGTTGAATAAAGATTCTTTGCAAGAATTTTCCTCTTCAACTCACCGCACCCTATTCTACTTCCATTTTAGACAACTGAATTTTTCTTCTTATCACTTCAGTTTCGGAGCTGGCCATTCTGGAGCTTCTTTGTTTACTTTATGTTACTTGGCAATTCTTAAAAGATGTTGCCAGATTTCCCAATTGAGCTATTTTTTTAAACAGCTGAAGGTGATCAAATTACCGAGGAAAACGTGGAAACAAAGACATACAATTGATTTGGCTCCAAAGGCGCCGACTGAAATAAGCAGAGGATTGTATTAAACCGTGATCGGATTAAGTGGGAATGACTGCGCCTTATACTAAACTTTTTAATTGGATTCTAGAGTCACTGTTACACGAAGTGCCTGACCTTCTTTATATTCTGGCAGAGTTCCTGCCTGGCCACTGGGTAAACCTCTGCAGCAGAGAGCCCTACTTTATGCTTCATTTTCAGGCTCCCAGGGAGCCCAGCAGAGAAAGCTGATAAGGAGGATCCCACACTGTGAGGGGCTCACAGACTAGGACAGTCTGCTGGGAAATTAGGCTAAGGCACCCTTGGAAATGTAAGAGTGTCATACTAATAAGTGGATTTGTGTTTACTCCTTGTGGTTTTCTCCATTTGATTTGGCGGTTTTAGTGGTTCTCAAAAAGTCTTTGGTGTTACATAAACATCGCCTCTGCCTAGAAGCACCTTTCTCCTCCATTTTGTAGGTTTCACCCAACATGCTATGGTGTGGATGGCGCCACAAAGGTAAGGGATGGCTTAGGCACAAAGTTTACTATCACATTGTGATTTCAAGAAGGAAAGATGTATCCGAAACTGGTTTGTCTCAGTGGATAGAGCGTCGGCCTGTGGACTGAAAGGTCCCAGGTTCAATTCCAGTCAAGGGCATGTACCTGGGTTGCGGGCACATCCCCAGTAGGTGATGTGCAGGAGGCAGCTGATCGATGTTTCTAACTCTCTATCTCTCTCCCTCCCTCTCTGTAAAAAATCAATAAAGTATTTTTTTTAAAAAAAAAGAAGGAAAGATGTAGGAATGCAAACAATAACAACCAAAAAGTAAATCAAAAACTCTAATGTGTCAGTAAAATGTGGTAAAGCCAACCATCCTCCCAAAAGGGGTTGTGTAATACCATGACACAAGTTGAAATAGAGCTAAATCCAGACCTGCCACCACACTGCATCTGAATTTGTTTCCTTGCCTCCATGGGCCACAGTGATTTCTTCCTGCTCCTTCCTCTGAGCTCCTACACTGTTAACTGCCTCTCCCACTCATGTGGCACTTCTAGTTCTGTCTCACAGGGTGATGAATGGTATATCTGGACACCCTCCTAAATTCCATCCCTTATAACAAGCTCTACTTGCTAGTTGCACTATATCTTAACCAAGGACAAATACTTACTTGCAAGTGATTAACAAAATAATTCTCATTGCAATAAACTCATTCATCTCAAATCCAAATGACTGAAAACTCAAAAAAAAAAAAAAACCCCTGGCAAATCTTTCTACATAAATGAGAGATACCTGCTAAGTAAGCAAATTTATGTGAGGAGTTTTTTTTTTAATTCCCAGTATATAATTAGCAATGATCATTCTGAAATTCTGTGAGATCCTATATCAAATAAACTAATTATGTTATTGTTTTCTTGTTATGTATATTAATACAATGCTCTTAATTTTTATAACATCATAATTCAGGCATAACATATGTTATATGTAGGAAAACTAAAATACTAAATTAATTTCATCCTCAACAATATATTTGGAACTATTATAACTGTATTGAAGGAGTGAGAATTAATAATACTTTAAACCCCCAGAGAAATAACCTTTACAAATTGATAATAAATGCAATATCTCTTCAATAGAAAGATAAGAAAAGGTTATATAGTATATATGCATGTATAGTATATATATGCACACACATATATAACATGTACTGTATATGTATGCAGGTACATATAGTGAAAGGCAAAAATCTCAACGGTAAATAGCAGATATCTAGAAAATAGATTAAAGATGTTCTGTAGCTTTTCTTTATACCTCTCTGCATTATCTTAATTTGTTCTATAATGAACATGTATTACTTTTATAATCAGAAAAATATTTTCTTAAAAAAGAAAACTTTGAGACAAATTTCAGGTATTCTCACTTCATATTGAAATGGTTCCCAAATTTCTTTTCTTTATATTTCTAGAGTTTATTATTTGGGAATAATATTAAATGGCAAAAGATAAAGCATGATTTGACTTCTTTCCCTAAGGTTCATCTTCTCAGGCAAACCATTTATCATTTTTAAATATCCTAATGACCATATGCTCCATCAGTGCCTATACATGTCACTGATTTTCTGATTTATTTGCCACCCCTCCCACCTTATGGAATTATCTGTCTCTGAAGGCTTTCATGTGAACCGTATAACTTTATATTTCCTTCTTTGGAGATTATAACTTATATTATTACTTACAATTGAAAGAAAATAAACTCTAGTTTCACGTGAGCTAGAGGTGGTATATTTGTCACTGTTTAGATGAAGTAAACCCAACTTTGGGGCCACATTTCTTATTCTGAGGAACTTTACTTATGTTTGGGAATTCATTTCATATTTAGCTACTAAAGTTTTAGGCATATTTGTGAATTCTTCAGGTCTAAGTTTCAAATTCTATTGTTGTTATAGCTTTCTTGTTTCTTATTTTCTTAAGGACGGTGGAGGAATGGAAGCTGTTGTTTAAAGGTTAGATCTGAACAAATTAAGTGCAAAATGTGCTGCCTCTTTCATCAAGGAAATAAATTAAAAACTGTCTGTCTCTTGTCCCACAGTCAGAACCCTTAATTTGAGCCCATTTCTGGGGGAAGGGGAAAAGCAAATGAAAAGAAAGAAAAAGTCATACTAATATCAACCAAGTTTTTCTTACTTTAAAATGTTTTCAACAAATAGGAAATAAAAAGCACACACTATTCTGGCCCCTTCTTTTCCATCTCCTTCTATTCTTTCCCACCTCTCACCCCTGGTGTCCACCTCTCTCTCCTTCCTTGTCATTTACTAAGCTGATGTTTTTCAAATCCTGTTCCCTTTAAAACTCTTCCAATGCCTAAGCTAGATAAGCTATGGGGGAACCCACCACCTACCACCTTGTATGAGGCTGAGGTTTTATTCTCACAGGAACAGCTTTCTTTCCCAGTTCTTCTGACCCTTACAAAACTGATTCCTAAACCCTGAAAATGTCCTCTGGCAGGGAGGGTAAAATAACCCACAGTTCCAATTTTTAACTCCACATAAACTCTAGGAACAGAAAAGGTACCCACAGGGTCCCCAAATTCCCTCCAGGGTTTTGCATGTGAAGGTTCTGCAAGGCCAAAACTCAAGGCACTGCGGGAAGCTCAGCTCTTTTCTGCACAATACAAAGGTACTGGCATTTCTGCAGACGATAGAGAAGTAGACCCTCAGACTTTGAACTGCCTGGGAGAAGATGCAGCAAAAATGATGGCATGATGCTATGTTTTCAAATGTACAAATCTTCATTTGTTTAACTTAAATATTTTATAATATGTCCCATATCATTAATTCTTGATTAAACCTCTTTTAGGTAGTTAATCATTAATGGTTTCTTTACAGTTGCTATGCAAACACTTCATTCATACCTATGACATATCAAATCTCACAGATATTCTTTAATTGGATTCATTTATTTCTAATCTCCTTAAGCCCTTACTATTATAATGCTTGTCTAAAGATACATTAAACTCTATTATTTAAACAGCTAAAATATATTTGAGTTGTATTTTATGAACAAAAATTCACAATTCAACAAATGTTCTACCATTATTATTATGTACTTCAGTATTCAGAAACTATTTAAAATTGCCTGGTAGATATGCTGTGCTTAACCAAAATAATTTCTGAATCATTGCTAGAGAGTTTGGATTGCCCACTAAAATGCCAAAATTTTCATTGTCTATATTTGAAGTCAGAGAGCTTGTATAATTCTATAGAAAATACATAGTTACCAATAGAACCCATTACCAAAGACAGAATAGGCAGCTGCCTACTTTTATGATTTGTAGAACTTAAGAAGATTTCTTGGAACACTCATGAAGATGTCTCAATAATGGTCTACTGGCTGATGCTTAAAATTCGCTATTAGATATTTATATCTTTGACTTTAGACAGATGCCTCAGAAAGGAATCCTATATAATAAAAGTCTAGGTGGCATCACACGACCTTGTCACAAGATGGCCATCACAAGATGGCAGCCCTCATGTCGTCACAAGATGACCACCACAAGATAGCTGCCACAAGAAGGCTGACAGGGGAGGGCAGTTATGGGCGATCAGGCCAGCAGGGGAGGGCAGTTGGGGATGAGATCAGGCCTGCAGGGGAGGGCAGTTGGGGGCAAGATCACGCCATCAGAGGAGGACAGTTGGGGGTGACCAGGCCAGCAGGGGAGGGCAGTTGGGGGCAACCAGGCTGGCAGGGGAGAGCAGTTAGGTGTCAATCAGGCCGGCAGGGGAGCTGTTAGGGAGTGATCAGGCTGGCAGGCAGAAGCAGTTAGGGGCAATCAGGCAGGCAGGCAGACGAGCGGGTAGGAGCCAGCAGTCCCGATTGTGAGAGGTGTGTCTGGCAGTCGGACTCCCCCAACGGGTCCCAGATTGGAGAGGGTGCAGGCCAGGCTGAGGGACACCCCCTTCCCGTGCATGAATTTTGTGCACCGGGCCTCTAGTAATATAATAAACTTCATCTGTTATCTTTCATTGATTCATTTTAACAGCTCTTTTTCCTAGAGCAGTGATTCTCAAACTTCAGCCTGCATCAGAAGCACCTGAAAAGTTTACTAAAACACAGCTTGCTGGGCTCCACCCCTCAGAGTTTCTCACTTGTAGGTCTAGGGTGAAATCCACAATTTCCATTTTTAACAACCCATCCCCCCTGGCTGATGCTGATGCTGCCAATCAGGAGCCCATTCTTTGAGAACTAGAGCAGTTGTTATCTGGGGTGAAAAAAGCTAAAGGAATCTGGTAAAAGGACACCACAGAAGAGATGGGAAACCACTGAAAAGGGAGGAAACTCTCCAAAGACAAAAGTCACACTTTTCCTACCACCTGACCTCACTGCATATCTTTCACTAAACTACTCCCATTCCTACCAAACTGGAAGCATCCTCTCAGCCTCCTTTTGGGCACCTCCTGTTCTATAAACCCCATAACACTGGAGAGCCACAGGGCTTGGTCTTCAGGCTGCTTCTCTATTAACACCCATGCTCTAATGATTTCATCCATTCTACTGACTTTAAATTCCATAAGTTGAGGACCCCCAGTCTCCAGCCCAGACCTTCCTTCTCCACAGACACCCAAATCCAGCCATCTACCTGAAACATCCACTCTGATAAAAGACAGGCATCTCAAACTAAACATTCCTAATTGCTGCCCCTACCTACAAATCTGTTCCTTTCCACCAATCATCTAAGTTGCTCAGGCTAGAAACCTAGGTGCTATTCTTGACTCCTCTTTTTTCACAACTCATATCTAATCCATCTGCAAACTGCAACTGTCTATCTTCAAACTATATCCTCAATCTGACCTTTCATTACCTCCCTCTTTCAAGCCATTATCTTCTCTCACCTAGGCAATTACAATCATTTCCCAACGGATCTCCCTCCCTCTACCCTCCACTATCCTCAAAGCCTATCCTTCATACCAGCCAGATAATCTCTTCATAGCTTAAATTAGTTCATGCCATGCCTTTATTCATAACTCTCCAATGGCTTCCCAAAGCCTTAAGACCCAACATGATGACAAAAATGGAACTCCCATTTGACCCAGTGATTCCATTTCTAGGAATATATCCCAAGAAACTAGAAACACCAATCAGAAAGGATATATGCACCCCTATGTTCATAGCAGCACAATTTACCATAGCTAAGATTTGGAAACAGCCTAAGTGCCCATCAGCAGATGAGTGGATGAAAAAACTGTGGTACATCTACACAATGGAATACTATGCTTCGGTAAAAAAAAAAAAAAAGAAGGAATTCTTACCATTTGCAACAGCATGGATGGAACTGGAGAGCATTATGCTAAGTGAAATAAGCCAGTCAGAGAAAGATAAATATCACATGATTTCACTCATTTATGGAATATAATGAACAACATAAACTGATGAACAAAAACAGATTCAGAGACAGAGAAGCATCGATCAGACCATCAAACCTCAGAGGGAAGGTAGGGGAGGGTGGGGGTAAGGGAGAGAGATAAACCAAAGGACTTATATGCATGCATATAAGCCTAACCAATGGACACAGACAACAGGGGGGTGAGGGCATGAGTAGGGGGGGGAGTGCAATGGGGCGATAAGGACACATATGTAATACCTTAATCAATAAAGAAAAAAATTTTAAAAAAGACTCAACATGGTCTGACTCGCCTATTCTACCATCATCACCTTTCATTCTTCCCCTGCCTTTCTCTGCTTCAACTGCAGTGACCTTCTCTGTTCATCAACTTGCCAAGTTGTTTTCTATCTCAGGGCCTTTGCACATGCTTCCCACTGGCAGGAATGTTCTCCCTGCAGGACTCAACATAGCTGCCTTCCTCCCTTCATTCAGGAATCTTCAAGGAGTCCTTCCCTAAACACTCTCATCTCTTTGTCCTGCTTTTTTCCCCTTTCATTCCCTAACATTATGTGATATATTTGTTTATAAGTACTATCTATTTCTTCCCACTAAAATTTATGCTCCATGAGGGAAGGGATCGTGTCTGTCTTGGCCACACCATAGCCCTGGCACAGAGAAGGCACTGGGGAAATACTTGCTGAGCAGATGAAAGAGCCATCACGTTTGCCATAGAGATAAATACACTCTGCAACATTTCTTACCATCTTCTTAATTATAGCAACAGAAATTAAGCTGATTCTAATGATAGAAATTTGTTTATAATGAAGGTCCCATTGAGTTGACAGAGAAGAGGCACAAACAGAAAAGATATTATATTGTAAAATGCCCTGTAGTGGCTCTAAATATTTTCCTCTGGTTTTCAATTAGCCCTCACAATAAAATGGCACCCTGCACTTTGTTATTCCTTTAACTGCTTTGATTGGAGGAATAAAATTGACACCCACTCTGCCCTCCTTCTCCTGGGCTTCAGCCTTCCAGCATTCCTGAGCTGTAACCCTGTGGGGGTCTATTACCCAAAGCCAGCACAACAAATACTTCACTTTGTCAGGGCTATAGTAAGAGTTCAACAGCTAATGGAAATGCTGTGACTTCCAACACTATTAGTCTCTTAACAGCGTATAAAAATTAAAATGAAAAGCCTTGTGTTGCATTTGGTTAGTTCTGAAAAAAAAAAAAAGCTGCTCTTTTCCTGTCATATATTTGGACACCAATAGCAATTAATGGGAGTGTTGAAAGAAGTAAACCTCATGGGTTCTCACCTTCAGCAACCAGAACACATTACAGTCATCCCAAGTACAAAGAGTGAAATGAATGGCTGAAGAGCAACAACAAGCTACAAGCCCCTGAAAATGCCTGCAACCAAGGATGCTATTTTTGTAATGCTTTTCAGTAGGAGGCGAGAAACAGCACATTCTCAGATTGCATTAGCAGAGAATGTTACTATTCTCTGAGAGATGTAAAAAGTGGCAAGGGACTTGGGTTTAAAAGTACAAACACAGAGAGAATCCCACCTTAATGGGTACCATTATGACATCCAGTTCAATATAATGAGCCTGTTTTCACAGTCTGGCCAGCCGCCTATATTAGCACAGCTTTACTGATGTGGATACAACAAATTCTGTTTGAACAAGAAATCCCCAAGAAAAAAAAAGATCCTTTCACGGGCTCTATCCAGTTAGCAATCAATCAAAGGGAAAAAATCCTTCTAGTAAAGACAGCAGCTCCCATTTGAATCCTGGTGAAATATTAGATGTTCTGAGTAAAATGTTCTATTTGTGGTGCTTACCAATGGCTGTTTTGTGAAAATGTCATAACTTGATGACTAAACTGGGGAAGGGGAGATAGGGTCAGGTCTGGGGTGAGTATATCACATGCCCACTGACTAGGTTTCGAGTATGCTCAAACTGTGAAGCAACCGAGTCATCTTGGGGAGACCCCATATTGGACAAGAGAGTAAACTATCTACAGACCTTTGCAAAATCTCTGCAAAATGTCACATTACTTCCTAAATCAGGGGTCCTCAAACTACGGCCCGCGGGCCACATGCAAATACAAATATTGTATTTGTTCCCGTTTTGTTTTTTTACTTCAAAGTAAGATATGTGCAGTGTGCATAGGAATTTGTTCATAGTTTTTTTTTAAACTATAGTCCGGCCCTCCAACAGTCTGAGGGACAGTGAACTGGCCCCCTGTTTAAAAAGTTTGAGGACTCCTGTTAAATATTTGGCAGAACTACATGAAATTGCCAATATTGGGCTGTGGACATTGAAGTCCGGGCTCTGGGTTGGTATGTCCACTCATTAGCTGTGCTGTATAGGCTAAGTCTCTTGGACTAGCTGAGCCTCTGGCACAAATTAGCAACCCTTCAAATGTGAGTCCCTCTTACTCCCCAACCTAAGTGTGGCAATGAGCAGAGCACCTTCCCACCCCTCCTTCAGCTTGGAGCTGACAATCATCTTGCAGAATCTCCAGGGCACAGCAGCCATGCCTGGGAAATACCCCTTATTTTAAAAAAATAAAATAAAATAAAAACCTTAAAATAATTAGCAACATTTAAAAATATAATAAATCCACAAAAACTTCTGAATCTAGATTAATTCTTCAATTTAAAAATTTGCTGAGATTCATAATACTGTTAGAAGTCACCCCCCAAAACATGTAAAATTCCCATTCAACGCAGAAAAAAAAAATCACTCAAGCATAACACTCTCTCTCTGGCTGAAGTAATGAGATACACAGGACCTGGCCCAGACACTGTTGTCCTTGTGAGCATTAAAGTTAGACTCTTCCTGCAGCCAGGTACTGTGCTGCCAATCATGATCTCCCTAACACACACACACACACACACACACACACACACACACACACACACAGGCATACACACCCAGGGGTTTAGCTCCTCCCACTGACTCCACCCCCTCTCCACCATCTAAATGGAGAGAAGTGTGACCACACCTGGAAGCTTATTCCCCAGAGGTGACCCAGGCAGTGCCAAGCCACTTCACACCCTCTTCTTTCTAATTGTGGATGGAAACTTTTACTTCCAGGAAGGGATCTCAGTCCCAAGCAAGCCTACAGGGAAATCAAACAAGGACTCACCTTACACTTGTGCTTATTTCTTTTTCCTGCAGATACTATCTTATTCGTTTTGATGCCCCCAGAATTTGGCACAGGTGCTCAATAAATCATTTATGAATGCTGAAAGACCTACCAGTCCTAGTCAACTGAAGAAGGATCTAACAGTCATTTCCAATGTAGCAGAATCATTGCTGATTTCTCATTCATGGGCAACCCTCTGCCTTTCTAAGGCTCATAGATTCCCACCTTCAGTCCAAAGACACAGACATTGATTTTTGTGTTTATTGGCAAGCTAAAAATTATTTTATTTCATTTCACTGAAATAACCACCCCAATAATTTACATTTACTTGATGTTACTTTGTGTTAGGCACAGTGCCAAGAACCTCACACGTTATACTTAATGTTCCCAAAGTCTCTATGCGGTAGATGTTATCATTACCTGCATTTCAGGGATTAAAAAGAAAACAAAATGAGAACAGAGACAGCAAAGGTAAGCAATTTGCCCAGTCACAGAGCCAGTGAGTGGCAGCCATAGGATTTGAACAGGCAATAGACCCAAAGCCTAAGCTTTTAACTAATATGCTATGTTGCCTAATAAAATGTAGTGAGATCTCATTTCATAACACATTTTTCAAATACCTTGTAAAACCGCCCTGTGTTAATCAGGGTTTCAAACATCTCACTAACAAGCCTAGGCTGCATCATATTCTAATAACAGTAGGATTATGATGTCAAACACAGCACTAGGGAGACCTTCTGGTCCTACAAATCTGGAACCAGCTGTATATATACTTTGCTCCTCCCTCTCCTTCAATCTGGTCCTAATGTATACCTCACATTTGCTTTCTACAAATAATTTTTAAAATACAACCATTATACATGTGGTACCACTGTATATTCATATCAATAGATTTTTACATTTAATTCAGATGTATGGGGATGCAGCCATAACCAGTCCATGCAGAGGAACCGGGAATACACACAAGGTTCCATTGAACACCATCAAAAATAGCAGCATTGCATATTCTACTCACTTTATATTATAATTACTGACATTGACAAAACACTGATTCCAACAAAATTAACCTTAGAAATTTGACAGATGCTTAGTTTCTTAGAACCTTCTTTTCCCAGTAAAGTACCAGGCCTTTGGTAAAGGCTGGCTTGCCTTCCTCCCAGCAGAAATCTCAGCTCCCTTTAGAGTACACAATGACAGCTGTGAAACACGGAGTGAGCTTAACCCAACTGTGGAAACCACCACACACAAAAACCACAATGCTTATAGGTGTGTGTGTTGAGAGACTGACAAGGGGGAAGAAAATAAACATTTAAATTTGTGGATTTGAGGATATGGAAATTCAAGTAAAAGAGGGGATTATTCATCCTCTTCCAAAATATTTCAGTTGGCAACACATAATTGGCAAGTGCTAATAGTTAAGATATTTTGAGCACTTACTTCCTGGCAGGTATTATGATATATTTCTCATCTCATCTAATTCCCCTCTGCCAAACCTTAAAAATTAGGCACAAATGTCCCCATTTCACAGATGGGAAAAAAGAGGGTCAAAGGATTGGAGCTGAGCTCAACATCTCACAGCTATTGCACAGCAAAGCATATTCAAACCCGGATCTGTCTGACACCAAAGCCTATGCCTTTTCCTTGCAGGTTTATTTGCATGATACTGTGGGGTTTTCTAAAAACAGAATCTTGATCCTACTGCAATATAACTTCCAGAGTAAAAGTCACAGATGGTAAACAGATGGTCCAGACTCAGCCAGACATTCCTCCTCATCCCCCTCAGCCCTGCCATCACCACGGACCACCTCTCTCCCCCACCGCCTCCCTGGACCTCGGAACGCCTGAGGCAGGGGAAAGGCAGTAGTGAGAATTTACTCCTTCAGACTAGGCAGAATGTTAAATTCCTCCGTTGATAGGCACTCAGGTATTTCTAGGTTTCATCTAAACTCCACCAATCCTTTCTGCAACCAATATTTTCGGCTTAAGCACAGCCACCAGCACTTCAACCCAAATGAATTCTCTTTCACCACCTGCTTATCTGGAAAGATGTCACAAACCAATGAGAACAGGGAACAGAGAGGAGGAAAGCACTGGAGAAGGAGCAGCCTTTTACTCAATGATCAAGATAGGCATAATCCACCCCCCCCCCCCACACACACACACCTGTACTAAACATAAAAGGGTGTTTATGTTTAGTACATGAATAGACCAAGTCAAAAACATGCTTTTCTGGAGTTCAAGGAAAGCCACATTGGAATTTGTCCATCCAGGCACAATAACATGTATGGACCCTGCCTTCAAACTAAGGTGATGATCCATGATTTTCCATGATGCGACTCAAAGATCAGAAGCCTTTCCCTTCCAACAGCTGGGCTAAGAGAAAGCCAGAGATGAGTGATCAGGCTGGTCATTAGCACACACCAAGTGGCCTCCACCCAGAACTAAAGGAGAGGTCCTGTGAGTCAGCACCCTCCGGATCAGAACAACAACAAAGGAAGAAGTGGAGGCCCCAGAGGCCTGGGGAGGGGAAAGCCGCAGAGTAACCTTTCCAAAGGGCCAGAGGATGGCACACCTACCCAGAGCATGTGGGATGTAGGGAAGCTCTCTATCCCCTGGCCCTGAACAGAGTCCCCAGGGGACAACCTCACCTGCCATTCTCCATCAAAAGCAGAAAGGGGCCAATTCTGCATCCCCAACCACACATACCAACATACTTCATCTGGGAAATGATCCACTGTCACAGGAGGTAATTTGTGCCTAATCTGACCAAAAAAATAATAATAATAACATGGTTTGCCAATCTACTGACATTTGTTTAAAAAGAACATAAAGTATTAAATCTGGTTGCAAAAATAAAATTATTAGCAATAATGTATCTGTGTAATCTAAAGGCAAACAATTCAGTAAAAAACCTAAAATTTTTGCAAGTCACATTTTTTTCTTACAAAATGAAAATGTCTGTAGTGATACATAAAGGAACAAAATATTAATTCTTACTTGACTATCATTGAGAAAACAGCTTAGCTAAATAGAAACCACTAAATTGTCAATATCTGCATATACTTGTGAAGCAGCAACACAGAGGCAGCTTTTTAATCTTCCATTATAAGATTAAATGAAAGCTTACCCAGAAGTTGGGTGGACAGAACTCTATAGACCTTAATCACTTAAATTCATCCCTCTCTCCATACATTTTCTCCCCTACATTTACCCCTGACTCCCACTCCCAGACAGAGAATCTCCCAATACAATAGCAGTTAACACCCTAGGCTTTAATCCTAGTTTCACGAATTACTAGGCATATCTGACTTCGGTTTCCTCACCTAGAAAAATGGGAGATGTGATCCCTGCCCAAACCACCCTACAGAGCTGTCAAAGGAGCAAATTAGGTAACAAATGTGACAGTACTTTGAAAGAAATATATATATGGCATTTGTAAAAAAGAAAAAGTACAAAGTTTGAGCATAAAAACTAGATCATTTTGATTAAAAAAATTTTAAGTAAAAGTGTATGGGGACGCCGAAACCGGTTTAGCTCAGTGGATAGAGTGTCGGCCTGCGGACTGAAAGGTCCCGGGTTCGATTCCGGTCAAGGGCATGTACCTGGGTTGCGGGCACATCCCCAGTGGGAGATGTGCAGGAGGCAGCTGGTCGATGTTTCTCTCTCATCGATGTTTCTAACTCTCTATCTCTCTCCCTTCCTCTCTGTAAAAAATCAATAAAATATATTTAAAAAAAAAAAAAAAAAAAAAAAAAAAAAAAAAAAAAAAAGTGTATGGGGATAAGATTATTTGAGTGAGTGCTAGTATTATGTACTGTAAGACAGACTAAACCTCCCAGCTCTTTCTTTTAACAAAGTGTTTGGTAGTTATAAAATTACTATTAATTGCTATTAATGGTTTTGGTTGTTATAAATTACTATTAATACAAATGTGTCTTCAATTTGTTTCTATAATGATTCAGCTACATCTGAAAAGGACAACTGCAGCTTTAATGTTCAATATTACCATAATAAAGATCAAACACAATTAAGGATTAAATCTAATTTATGGGTATACATTCGTTCATGATTATTATGTTTAATGATCAAAAAATTAATCTATGGCCGAAACCGGTTTGGCTCAGTGGATAGAGCGTCGGCCTGCGGACTGAGGGGTCCCGGGTTCGATTCCGGTCAAGGGCATGTACCTGGGTTGCGGGCACATCCCCAGTTGGGGATGTGCAAGAGGCAGCTGATCGATGTTTCTCTCTCATCGATGTTTCTAACTCTCTATCTCTCTCCCTTCCTCTCTGTGAAAAATCAATAAAATATATATTAAAAAAAAAAAAAAAATAAAAAAATTACCTATGCTAGCTCGTAGATTCAAGGCATGAGAGTAAATTATTTTATATTTTGCTGTAACTTGCTAAGTCAAAAAGCGCTTTACTTGATATTATTTATAATATAAAAGAGTGGTTTTGCTAACCAGGAAAATAAAATATATTTCTGCAACTATACATATTTTTGGCCAAAATTTTTTAAAGATTTTCTAAAATGTCTTAGTAGTAATAACAATAATATCACTGGGCATTTAAAGTAATTAAAATATTTTTAAATGCCAAATGAACGCAGCACTATTACATTGCAAGAACAAACTAATATGAGTATAGCTTAATGTTTGTTGCTTTATGGTAAGAATATGTAAGGTTTATATTCACAGAATTTGTTAATACTTAACACCCTTTTAATTGTGAAAACTACAATGGTTTTTTGCAAAGAAGAACAAAAATTATGAGATCTGAAATAATTACAACGTAGAGACTTTTGTTTTTCTTCTACATGAAAGAAGTATGTCTCCTTTAGCATTTGCCCTAACTTTTCAAATTCAAAGGGTTATTAGTAGAAAGCAAATGTCGTATAGACCAATAATGTAAATTGCCTCTATTCTGTTCTTTGCAACACTGAAATAGAACTTTTAACTCAGAAAATTCCTTCTCTGTGATCAGTGAATCACTCTAAAACAGTATGAGATTACAATTGTGTTCCATTCTAAACATAGAAAATAAACAAGCAGAGAATGTTTATTTTTACCAACCAGAAAATGATTGAAGATATTAAATCTGTCTGATTCCAAAATTAACAAATCACTCTTGAAATCGTCTCTCTCTCTTTTACTTTTCAGGCAGAATATCAGAATTGTATTAGCTTATAATTCTCCTTTGGAGAATTCACTAATGTTTACTCTATCCTACCACTACGGAAGACCTCTCGCAAAATATCGTCTATCAATCAGCCTAATTAAGGTCATATATCAGTGAGTACTTAATGAATTACAGTGGCAGATTGTTTTTAATAGCATCAATAAATGCTCTCATGTTTATTTTTTCAAACTTCTATATACAAGTGTACTCATAAACAGTACAGGACTATAGGAAAATATATCCTAAGAAATCCAAAGCACCAATCAGAAAGACTGTATGCACTACTGTTTATAGCAGCACAATTTATAATAGCTAAGATATGGAAACAGCCCAAGTGCCCATCAGTAGATGAGTGGATAAAAAAGCTGTGGTACATTTATACCATGGAAAGCCATGCAGCAGTTTTTTAAAAAAAAAAAAAAGAATCTCTTACCCTTTGAGACAGCATGGAGGGACCTGGAGAGTATCATGCTAAGTGAAATAAGTCAGTCAGAGAAAGATAAGTATCACGTGATCGCACTCATATGTGGAATCTAAGTAACAAAATAAACTGATGAATGGAGGGAATCCAGAGACATGGAAGCATGGAACAGACTGTGGAATCTCAGAGGGAAGTTGGAGGAGGGTAGGTGGGTGGGAGGTAATCATCTATGCATAACCCATGGACACAGACAATAGGGTGCTGAAGGCCTGAGGGGTGGCATAGATGCTCACCTCAGCCTGGGCAGGCTGGAGGGAGTCAATGGGGGGGGGGACATACGTAATACTTTCAACAATAAAGAATTATAAAAATAAATAAATAAATGAGATGAATTATTTCACAAGGAATTGATGTGTTTAAAATAGAAAAAAAAAGAAATGTGGCTAGCATGGGTCAGTGGTTCAGCATTGACCTATGAACCAGGAGGTCATGGTTCAATTCCTGATCAGGGCATATGCCAGGTCGTGGGCTCAATCCCCAGTGTGGGGTGTGCAGGAGGAAGCATATCAATGATTCTCTCTCATCATTGATGTTTCTATCACTCTCTCCCTCTCCCTTCCTCTCTGAAATCAATAAAAAATGTATTTTTAAAATAAAATTAAAAAGAATAAAGTATCATGATATTTGTAGCTTACTTTGAAATGATTCTATGGAGAAAAAATCACATACAAATAGACACATATAAGTAGAGAAAAATTTGATATATAAAACAAATATGGTTTATATTATAGATAATGTGTGTACAAATATTCATTATACTATTCTTTCAACTTTTTGTATGTTTGAAAAATATTTTTTAACATTTTAAAAATTTTTATACCTCATTGGTTTATCCTTAAAAGTATATTTTAAAGTGTTATTTTTAAAACATATAAAGTTTAAAAACACAAAGAGAATCAAGGCTTTTCACTTTTCTAGAAATTCCTTGTCATTGTTTATTGGGTATTTCACATTTTCAATTTCCTTCACAATACATAATAATGCTTTCTATTTGAGTTGGAACTAATACTTACTATTAATTAAACAAACCAAAGAAAATATGAATGCAAGAAACTTACTTAGGTTTTACACAGTATGCTTTCCTCTCCATATTATTCTAGACATTCCCCAACATTCATTATTACTAGACACAACTCCATTAACTTATCTTCTTGAAAATATTTAGGGAGCAGGGCCTATCATACTTCACACTTATTTCTCAAAGCCTATGAGCACCAAAATTTGTAAGATTTTTTTTAATGTGGCACACAAAGCTAATAAGGCATGTTTGTCTTATAGAAAATTATGAATTGGCCAGTTTCTTTTTTTGGTTTGGGGTTTTTAATGGGTTTGGTGGGGGTAGTTGGTTTGGTGGGATGGGGGTTATGTTTTAATGAAGGCTATAGAAGCCTCAGGGAACCTCAAGGACCCAGAGAAAATCTATGAGAATTTTAAAAATTCAATCATAATGTCCTACTGCTCTCTTCCCCAGAATTTAAGAACACCAAGATTCTGTATGGTGGTCACACAAAAGCCAGTAAGACATCAGGGCATACACCACCTACCTCTAAAATTCCTATATTTGCTGTTGCAGCTACTGATTAAAACAAGGTTACTAAATATTTCTATTCATTATTCCTTTTGTTAGATAATGATGATTAATTTTTCTAGGTATATCTAATGTATATACGCATAGCCTGGGGACACAGACAATAGTGTGGTGAAGGCCTGGGGTGGGACAGGGGCTGGGTGGAGGGGGGCCAAGAGGGGGAAAAGTCAGGACATCTGTAATATTGTCAAGAATTTTAAAAAAACACAATAAATTTAGCATCAGGAATTTAAAATATGGGCTTCTTATGAATGTAGCTTCCACCACAATGTCACACTTTCATTTGACAAATGCTTATTTAAAATTCTCTCTACTTTCATGACATGAAAAATCCCTTCAAAATGTATGCTATTAAAATGTCTAAATTTGGAAAACATCTGGTCTGTAAAATTATTTGGGGGGGGTGTGGTTCTTTAAGTACATTGTTTGAGGTAGTGTATTTGGAAAGAATTTACTTATCATTCTTAGGCCTGAGAACTAGCCCTGAAAACAAATGTATGCAGTAGTTTGCTGCTACCATAGAGAATCAATAGTCATTTATTTAATTTGCTAAGACAATGGAAATTAGTAACTTCCAGCCAGATGTGTGATATACACATCAAACAAACTGCAACCTGTTCATTATGAAAATCCTGTCAACACACACACAGAGCCACTTGATGACATTGTATCTAAGGCAGTTTCCACATTTGCAGCTATAAATATTGTCCTAAGAATTTTTATACAAAGATTTGGAGCTGAGACTCATAAAAGGGTAATCAATTTCAGCTTTTCATCTTGTGTGCCTCTGTGTTTATTTCTATTTTCATTTAGAGGCATAAAACATTCAGAAAAACGTGTGCCTTGCTATTTTTTCCTTCTGTAAATCATTTATCCTCATTACATCTTTTTAATCTGATGTAAAGTTGGTAGCCTAATCCTGCAGCTCTGGAGAAGTGTGTAAAGTGAAGAATGACAGAGTCAACAGCAGACAGAAAATACACTTATGCACTGGAAAACAAAACAGAATATTCCAAAATGACTCCAAACATAAATTAAGTTTACCCATTGGGAGGTCTAACTTGCATTCTGATCATTTATATGGGTCTGTGTGACTATATACCCTGCTGTTTGATAAAAAATGATTACTAGCCACAGGCACCTACCAAAGAACAGAATGTATGCATAATGCTTGTGATGTCTCAGACATACAAAGCACCTTCTTAAAGAATGTCCATTTCCTCTCCATGGTAAGCAGACATAATTTTTCACTCTTTAATACTTATGCTTCACAGAGTGGCTTATTTTATGAATTATGATTTGCCATTTTCTCTTATGCTTATCTTAATAATATGAAAAGCTGCATTCATAAAATGGATGATTTGTTTCATGATACCCAAATAGTTACTGTTTTATGCTCTGTATTAAAATACACAGCCTTTGTGCTATTACAAAAACCTAATAGTATTTATGTTAGCACTATTTACTAACATGAAAAAAATACAATTCTTAGTAACCACATTATTCTTAAGTACTGAATTTTCATCTAAACTGAATTCATTTTCCAAGTCTATTAATTAAATTTTCTTATTAAGCAGGCACAAATTAAATAGCCTTATTGCCAAGCATAATATTTCCAACTACTACATTTTTAATCGGCAATTTAAAAGAACGTGGAGTGAATCAAGTCCTCATCATCTATAGTCTGATTCCAAAAAGCACCCCTTAACCAACTTCCTAATGTCAAACTAGCATTTCTACTAAGCACCTGGTGTGTCAACTGGTCCAAAGCAAATAACTCCTCCTGAGGTACCCTAAAATCACAACCTCCACCAAAAAAAAGAAAGAAAGAAAGAAAAGGAAGGGCAACTGCGCACACAAAAGGTTTCTTCATAAAAGCTTCAACCTTTTGACATTCACAAACATTATACAGAACGTGCTTTCTTCACCAGCCGCACACCGGACCATGTGATCCGCCTGCAGGGCCACAAGAGATTATTGTTTCTGGAAAGAATAATGCTCAAATAGGGCTGCCGTGGCCAGCCCGCCAGCCGCACCCGCAGGTCGCGCTGCGCTGCGAGGCAGCCTCCTCACCGGCGCTGCTGGCCCGCAGCGCGCGAGCGAGCGGGGCCTGGGCACCCGCCAAGACTTGCAGCACTAGCTGGCCCCTTGGCTTTATGGAGGTTAAAGTCAGACCCTCCCGGTCACTTAAACCCTTTTTGTGGTTCAGGAGGGAAATCACTCTCTCTGAACTCTTAACTTTGATTGGAGATTCTGGTTAAAATTAAGAACTTCAAACCCAGATTTGAAAAAGTGAAACAGATGTCCAGTTCGTTATCCATAAATGGCTCCGTACGTCCGACCCTTTCCTCTCTCTCTCTCATTAAGTTTTATTTAATGCAGAATTTACTTGAGAGAGAGAGAGAGAGAGAGAGAGAGAGAGAGAGAGAGAGAGAGAAGGGAGCAAATATGGACTGTGGGTGGAAAACTCCTAAATCATATAACGAAAGGAAGCCTCCTCATAAAGATGAACGTGCTCAAGCTGCCGCCTCCCAACGCAGGCGGCACTCGAGTCAAAACCAGTGTCCCCAAGGGACCCCCGTCTCGAATATCCCGGGGGCGCCCACCACCTGCACCCTGGTGGAGACCACGGCCGCCTGAAGTGGGAGAAGGAGTCCCGGATTTGCACTCACGTAAGAACGTAGTTGACGCTGACGATACAGTGTGGCCTGGACGAGCGGCTGTTGTGCACGATGGTCGCATAGCTCTGCACCCAGACCCAGCCGCCCTGCTTCGCCAGGAACCTGTAGTACTTGGTGGTCACCTGCCCCTTCACCAGCACTGATGGAGAGACAGAAGGCAGCGGTGGTGAACGCGCCCGCCCCAGATCGGCCCCCACGCAGCCCCGGCAGTGAGAGCAGGGTGCCCTGTGGGTACTAATCAGAGTGCGGGGGGGGGGGGGGGGGGGGGGGGGGGGCAGGCACCTTCCCAAATTCATGGGTTGTCCTGTTAATTTGCACGATTAGCAAAGAGGGAAACGCTTAAAGTTGGAGGATTCCACCCCTCCCCGCAGTCGATTTTCGAACTACGTCAAATGGTCGGGGCAGCTCACTTCCTAGCTCACACTCTCCTAGCTCACACTCTCCTAGCTCACACTCGTAGTCCCGGGAGATGAGGCGCAAAGCAAAGCAGTAGCACAAGCCAAGCCCGTACTACGGGTCAGTGCACTTGGGCCACGTGGGCTAGCCTCCGTTTTTACTACGTACGGGTCAGTGCACTTGAGCCACGAGGTGGGGAGGGGGCATTCTATCTATAGGAGAATAAAACGCCTCCCAGGGAGAATTTCGCCAAGAAACTCAGAAATTACCCCTCGGCCCTGTGAGCGCCCTCAGATGCTAGAGAAACAGGATGGGTCAGTGTTAGAGCAGCCGCTCGCAGGACCTCAGCTACCACTCCACTGGCTACCAGAGCTACCACTTGTCCCCGGGCTGGGGGCTTAAATCACGCCCTCTCCCCTCCCCCACTCCTCCTCCGGGGCCTCGCCGGGGCGGGGCGGCCGCAGGGTGGCGCCTTACGCAGGTGGTGGGCGCAGCGCAGGTGGAAGGTGTCGCAGCCGTGCACGTGGTGGTACAGGGTCTTCTCAATCAGGTCCTGAGGTTCATACCCCGTCAGCTCCGCCACTCTGCGGAGAGCAATCCCGCGGGATGAGCGTGAGGTGCGGGGATGTGCCCCACCCCAGACAGCCACCTGAGACTTGGGTGCCCACCCTCACCTCGCAGAGCTCCATCAGTCACCTCATCTGCAAAAGGGGCTCCTAAGATGCACGAGGAGCGCTCCCCACTGAACAGGGCCGCCATCCGGCGATGGGTGACTCTTTGCCTCCTCCCCCCTCCCCCCGGCCACCCACCTGGAGTCCAGGAAGATGAGCTTCATGTCCAGGCTGGCGCGGAACATGAACATGTTGCTATGCAGCTTGATCTCCGTGACGGCGCTGGGCGGCAGCGAGTGGCCCACGGCCACCAGGCCCACGTTCTGGTAACAGCCATCGAAGGGGGACATGTCCAAGCTGTACTGGCGGATCTTCAGGTAGCCGCTGCAATGAATGACCTGCGGCGGCGGGTGGCAGGGCAAGACTCAGCCACGCAGCCAGGAAACCACCCAAACAGGTGGGGAAGGGATTAAAACCTTGAGACCCAGCTAGACCATAAATGAATGCCCTGTGGGCCACGCCCCCGCGTTCAAGTGTCCAGTTACTAGGGCTCCAAGGTGTTTCAAGGAAAAGACTGCGCTTACCTGGGGACTTGTAACAATGCAGAGGCCTGGGCCCTGCCAACCCTGCCGCACCTGGATTGCGAAACGGTGCCCCGGAACCTGCATGTTTCATCTCATTAACCAGGAGAACCACTGGCTTGAACTAAAGCTCTGTTTCCTAACCTCTCTGGGGGGTCAGAATCTGACACCCTGAGTAAACTCTAGGAACCCACTGGAGCGATGGACCATGTCTGACGCTTGACACATCCCCAAGGCCCTTTATGGGCCCCTGATTTTAGAGCCCCAGCAGCCGGGGAGTGAGTATCCGGACCCAGTGAGACTGTCTTCAAACGTGGTTCCAGGGGTTCACAAAGGTCAACGACCGTGGTGATGCGCCCCCTCCCAGAGCTGTTCGCCGCTCACCCAGGCGGGGAACGCCCTCCTGGGCGGTCCGGACCACAGGGAAGCCCCTCCCCTGCCACACGGTTCCCTGGTCCTGCCCCCTTCCCCTACACCAGGCTACGTGGCAGGGATCCTCCCTCTCAGCCATGCACCTTGTAGCCACCGCAGGTGAGGCCCGCGTTCCTCTTGGCCAAGACACACTTCATCCTCAGGAAGAAGGAGCGCTCGATCTCGTACTCTGGAGAGAGGAGCGGAGGGAAGCGCAGGACGTGAGACAGGCAGCGCCGCGCCAGGGGCCCTGCCAGGGCTAACTGGGGCAACGCCACCAGCGGACTGCGACTGGCACACTCCTGCCTTACCCTGGACAAAGTGAGAGTGGTAGGGCTGGTGGGCCGTGAGAACTGCTGTCATCTCGTCGTGGTCTGCCGGGTGGATGTATTCGTAAATGCTATTCCCGGTCAGTTCTACCTGTAAAGAGGAGGGTATCACCATCTCGGAGTGGTGATGCCACATGGAGGGACTGGAAGATTGGGCCAGGAGGGCCACAGGATTGTGAGGACAGGAGCCAGAACTCTAGAGTCTGCCCTAAGTTCTAATTCTCTGCTGTTGCAGCCTAGCTAAGCCTCGGTTTCCTTATCCATGAAAGGAAATAATAATAGTAGTAGCAGTAGCTCCCTGGCAATATTCTGGTGAAGACATTATGACACCAATATGTAACCCATCTCCCATGTTATTTGGCCTCTGCTAGGGACTCAAAAAGGTAGCCATTGTTTGGGCTTGGAGTAGAACAGCGGTTCTCAACCTGTGGGTCGCGACCCCTTTGGGGGTCGAATGACCCTTTCACAGGGGTCGCCTAAGACCATTGGAAAACACATATATAATTACATATTGTCTTGTGATTAATCACTATGCTTTAATTATGTTCAATTTATAACAATGAAATTGGGGGTCACCACAACATGAGGAACTGTATTAAAGGGTCTCGGCATTAGGAAGGTTGAGAACCACTCGAGTAGAAGCTAAAGGATAAGGAAAGGGGAGAAAGGGAGAGGTCCAGCCCTCCTGTCAGCTGAGCTGTTTCCAGTCCCAGAAACGCACATATGAAACCTTAGGGACAGCCAGCCCTCCACCCCTCACCTCCTGCCCCAGCTCTGGCTGTAAACACTGGAGGCTAGAGTCCTAGACCACTCACCTACCTGAGAAAGACCCAGGTGGACCGAGGCCGTCTCTGAGATGTACATGATCTTCCCATCTGGGGCCACCACAAAGATAAAACCATCCAGGGTCTGGGAAGACAGAAACAGAGTTGAATGGAGAGCCCTCTGGGACACTGGTACAAATTGGGGCCGGGGGGACAGAAGTTAGAGATGCCCAACCAGAAGTGCAAAGAGACAAAGTAGAGAGGGGGTGGCAGGAAATAGTGCATAGAAAACCAACCCCAAGAGTCCCTCTTTTGTTTTTTCCAAATTTGAAAGCACCTGGAAAATGCAGCACACTGGAAGAGATCCAGAGGGAGAGATGGAGGAGGCTACTATTCTCCAAGATTCAGGATCCACCAAAATAGACAGAGCAAACCTATCTGTAACACACACACACAAATATTTAGGAGGGGGGGACACAGTCTGCTATAAGAGGTGAATTAGGTTCTTGGAGTGATGATCACTGAAAGAACCAGAGGTTTCCTGTCAGTCTTGGAGGACTCCATAGTGACAGCGTCTTTTAATAAAAAGAATACCTGGGGTTTGGGAAATAGCAGGCATTGGGTGATGTGGAAGGGCTGGCAGTCTGAAAAGTTGTAGACAGAAGGCAGATGGCCAGTACTTCTGAAAAGAGTCTGGGAGAGGGGGATTTAGGAGATGAGAGGCTTTCCAGGCAGCAAGTCCATAAAGTAGTGCAATAGTGTGATGTGTGCGTGTTTACATTGATACATCAAGCTGACAGGCTCTCCATGAAGGCAAGTCTCAGACTTTCACTGTCCCTTTATTTATGTGAATGGGGCTTCAATCCAGGCAGTGGAGACAAGGATGAGTCAAACTTTACTCTCAAGGAGCTGGAAGTCCAGTAGAAGCATAAAGACTGGCCTAAAGATAGCTATAATGACTACACAGATGAACAGACAGTGCTGTTGAGGCCCAGAGGCTGAGTGGCCAGAGTCCTGGGGAAGAATCAGAGGCCTTAGAGGTCCTGTTTGAGCAAAGCCTTGAAGAGGAAGCTTGAACTGTAGTAGAGAGGAAGGGCATCCTAGACAGAAGGATTGATGTGCCAAAGGCAGGGACTGAGGGGAGGATGGATCTGATCATTTTTGTGCACCAGAGATAGGGCTGAGGGAGTACACCAGTGCTGGATTTTTGGAGAGCTTGAGATGTCAATCTGAGGAATCTAGAGATACTCCTGTAGGCATCAGGGTTCTAACAGAAGTTTCTAAGCAGGGGAATAGCATGCTTAGACATGTTTTGTTTGTTTTGTTTGTTTTGTTTTTTTCAGGCAGAATGTGGACAGTCACCTATAGGAGGAAAGAGTGGGAATGAGGCAATCAGAAAGCGGAGTCCAAGTCAAAGATGGTTCTGGCCATGGAATTGATGGTGGCAGAAAGAGTCTGACTTCAATGTCATTGAGTAGAGGGTAACACCATTAACCAAGATTGGGAATTTTGAGAAGCATGGTGAGTTTTTGTGTGGGTGGGTGGAAATCTGGAAGAGCAAAATAATGGATTCTTGTCTTGGAGATGTTGAACTTCAGGTGTATCCAGATTTCCATTTGGATGTGTCCAGTTGGCAGTAGGAAATAAAGGCCTGGAGCTTAGGAGGGGTGTCTAGACTGGAAAAACCAGCTGGAGTCATGCAAATGTGGGAAAAGGAGTTGAGATGATAATGTTGGCTGAGATCACCCAGGAGGCCTTGAAGCTGTGAGATGGGAAACAGAGTTGGAACCTTTAGGAAATGTCAGCATTTACAACCAGACGGTGATGGGAAAACCAGAGGAGCAAACAGGGAGGGAAAGGGATCCAGAAAAGTGTGGTACTTTAGCAACTGAAGGAGAGAAAGAATGTCACCTCCACCAAGCCCAAATGTCACCTTCTCAATGAGGTCCTCTGCCACTCAAACACAGCCCTACTCCTTCCCCTTCTTGTTTTTCTTTTTTAAATCCTCACCTGAGGATATGTTTTTATTTGTTTTCAAAGAGAAAGGAAGGGAGAACTGCCATTCCCAGTGTGAGAGAGAAACATCAATTGGTTACCTCCCTTATGCACCCGGACTGGGATTGAACCTGAAACCTGGGCCCTGACCAGGAACTGAACTTGCCACCTTTGGGTATATGGGATGACACTCCAACCAACTGAACCACCCAGCCAGGGATCCCCTTCTTATTTTTCTCCACAGCACCTACACCACCTGTTACAATGTGCAGAGCACCTGGGTTTGCAAGACTGCTCTCCTTAGAATATAAACCCATGAAGGCAGGGCTTTCTGTCTGGCACATAGTTGGCCCTCCTATATTTGTGGAATGAATGAGGTCAGGCAGGATAAGAAATGAGCATCTTCTGCTGCATATCAAAATGTGGTGGCGCCTGTGCAGAGCACAATGGCTGGGAGGGGTGCTGGACTGCAGGGGTTTGGGAGTGAGTGGGGCAGGGTGAGTGATGGAAGTTGAAAGTGTAATAAGTCCTGTGAGAAGTTTGGGATGAAGAGAGGAGAACACTGGGCAAGAGCCAGAAGGGGTGAGGGATTGTTAGGTTTTTGTTCTCTCTTGTTTATATTGATGAGGGAAATTAATTGGTAATATGGCAAGACTCGATAGGGGGTCAGTTGTTGAGAGACAACTGATGGCAGTTGTCCCTGTGAAAGGGGGGGACAGTGCTGGTTAAAGTCAGAGGTGTAGGGCCCAGGCCTGTGAGGGAATACTCGAACAATGCCTTTCTTTACTCTGTGAAACTGAAATCTCTGGCCTCTGATACTAATGGGGTATCTGTGGGACAGGAAAGGGCATGGCACTCCTGCTAGGAGATGCTCAGGCCTGGCCCACCTGGGCTCAGATTCCCCCCTGACGCCTGCATAGGTTTGAGGCACCTACCTCAGTTGCAATGGACTTGAGTAATAAGGGGGTGCAGGTTGGGAGACAAGTGTCAAGCCTAAAAACGCCACCAGAAGTTTTACTATTTTAAATATTTGCTAGTGGGCAATTGGCAATTTAAAACGGTATATTCTGCAAACAATGCAGCAATGGGAGCTTCCACATTGGATAAACTCATTGCCTGGGGAGGTGTACGTGTGTGCACAGGGCTCTGTCTGTACATGGCCTGGGCTGGCCTATGGTGAGAGAGAGGAGAGAGCGCGTAACTACCAGGAGGAGATGAAAAGAGTTGCAGGCGCAGCTGGATCCAGAATGTGAGGGCTTAAAGCATTGACTGGCATTTCTACCAGATTCCCCTGATTTCCTGTATAAATCCTTCATTTCGGATGGTTTTGCAGCCTAGCCTGGGCAGCTTGGCTTGGAGGCGCTCTGGTTCCCTCAGCCCAATGGTGTCAAATGGCACCCCTCCCGGGGTTCAGCCCATCTGATTGTCAGAGCTCCCTTTCAAATCCAATGTGCTGATTGTCACCTTGCCTCCCTCTTGGCCTCTTGAGGCGCCACTCGCACCAAGGCACCAAGCAAGGTTAAGAGCTAAACCTTTTAACTTTGGAGAAACTGTAGGGGCTGCAGGAGGGACACGTCAGGGCAGGATCCCATTTTTCTAGGAAACAAGAAGCCAGGCGTGGGGCCAGGCCCTCAGACGCTCGAAGCTTATGCGCGACTGACCGGGAAGCCACGTCAGTACCTGCAGCAGATGAGAGCCCAGCTCACGGCCAACGTTGTCCAGGGGGCTGGTCCGACTGGAGTGGCCCCACGCCTCCCCGAGCCCTGTGGAGGCACAGAGACACTCGTGAGCAATGGGACTCCAACCCTGCTGGCAGTTTGAGGCTAGTCTCACAGTTATGTCACACATTCAAGCTCACACACGTAACCAGATACCATTGGGCTCCTCTTGCTCTCTGACCTGGACAGCAAAGAACGGGAGCAGGTAAATGTAGGCCCTGCCCTCTCAGTCTGAACAGAGGTCAGACTCCCTCTCCCAGATGGACCTGGGCTTCTCAGGGAGGGCAGGGCCTGGCTGAGCATCCCCTGGGCAGGACCCCAAGTGGCTGAGTTTGGGGACAGCCTTGCCCTGAAAGAGCCCCTTACACTGCACCCCAGCGATAGCTATTGCATAGGTTCACTAGTGTTCTTAGAGGGGTGAGGGACACTATTCGTCACCCAAAGTTTCATCATCATTCTTACCAAAAGGCGAATGTCACTGATGGCCCAGAGGGACATGAATCCCTGGGCCAGGTCCAGCTTGTCCCTGGTGAGCTTTCTGATTGGCAGCAGGGCTCTCCAGCCATTCCCCTCCCCTGGGCCTCTGACTTTAATCCCCTTCCGAAAAATCCATTTGCCTGTGCAGATGACTCCCAGCAGCAACACACGCTTGCAATCCTTCTTTGCCTTTTCCTTCCTAGCCCCTCCCCACCTTCTTACACATCCTAATCTCACCTGCCATCCCACCCCGCAAAAACACCACACAGGTTTTTTTGAGATCAAATACTTGCAGGTTCTAACACTGTTTTAGCAATATTTTCATGACCTTCTGAATATAGAGAATTAATCACTTTCTCTACTTTCCAGGTATCATCTTAACAAATATAGTCCCTTTCTCTCCACATTAAGATCTTCCCAAGTGTTGCCACAAATAATTTTTCCAGTGATGCCTAAAAAAATAAAATTCTCAGGATGCTGTGGCTGGTTTTATTCCCCATTAATATGGAGAAAGAAAATGAAAAATCAGGTAGAAGAAACTTGCCCAGACCGAGGATAAACTTCTTATAGGTAACATCTTGTAAGAGTGTTGCTGCTGAAATTAATTTAACTAGGTCAAGTCTTTTATGCTTACACCATTACGCAAGGTTTAACATGACCAAAGAAAAGAGGGCGATTTACTGGGGAATGGGGCAAATCACTATGAAGTACACAATGACGATCACACCCCCATTGCAATATGGGGTTGTGGGTGGATCTTTCAGAATAAAACATGGAGTTGGGCTCTAAAGTGTGTTGGCCAGGAGCTGCTTCCTAAGCCAACGATCAAAACCCTGGTAACGAATAACAGTGAGCGCCCCTTAAGCTCAAATCGGGTCTTTCTGGGTGTTTGCACATCTAAATAAATCTAACGATTTCCCCACCGCTCTGCAAACACTGATGCTCCCCGCCTTCGCGGGTCTCCTCTCCCTCCTTCCTCACCCCCTCCTGCCTCCTTAGCCCGCCCCAGTGTCCTTCCCCAGAGCGACTCCACTACCCTAACCCCTGCGTGCCCTCCTGGACGGTTCCAGGGGGCCACCGACACTACAGCCTGTACACACACACCCCTTGCTCTGTCACCTTCTCTTTGTTCCTCCCGTCTCAGCCAAACTATCCTCCTTGGTTTCTAGCACAACGTGTTCATGTTTTCATTCCCTCTCAGATACCCACCCAGAAGGAGTGACAGGCAGGTGGCCTAGGGAGGCCGCCCTGGGGAAAGGGGAAAGGATCCTGCTTGGAGGGGATGGGGCGGGGGAGGGGGGGCGGGGGGCGCTGGCCGGTGCATGCTGGGGGCCCAGCTGAGGCCTGACAGCCCAAAGCTTCCCCGGGGCCCAGGGGCAGGGACTCGGGTGCAAAGAGCTGGCCGAGGCCGCTTTGCTTCTGGAGTCGGGGCTTCCGCAGCTCCCCAAAGGGGGCAAAGAGTGCGCTTGGGACCGACAAGTGTTTTTATTCTAAAATTATCAGGTCCCGAAAAGCGGCTGGGACACACCCGGGACCAGCCTCCGGACCCGAATCGTCTGAAAATCCTCCAAGCTGTGCTGAGGTTAAGGACCGGTTCCGAACTCGTGGCGCCCGCCTGGGCTGTCTCTCGGGTTGCGGCCTCCTTAGAGGGAGCCTGGGGGGAAACGAGGCTACCCCGCAGGTTAATAAACAGCTGGCCGCGCAGGTTAGCGGCCCCCCTGCCCTCTTCCTCCCCACCCCCACCTTTTAAGGAACCTTTTGCTTTCACGGAGCATTGCCTTTGCTTTCTGTTCCCGGTCGAAATCTCCGTCACACGGCTATGTCTGGGTTAATGTTTTATAAGGGACTGGCTGCCTTCGTCGACCTGCGGGCTTCCCCGCTCTGACGCTAGGGCTGAGCTCGCCCTTCAGCCTGCCCGGGACACCTTCTGAAGCCCGGTCACGGGTTCCACCTCCGAAAGTCCGGGCGTGGGCCGGGGCCCCCTCTCCCCGACCCTTCCCTTCCTGCTGCGGTGACGCGCTCCCGCACCCAGTTTCACTTGGCGAGGGGCGTAAGCTGAGATTTCGTTTCTGCACTTGACCTACCGCAGAAAATTCGCAAATCCTTTGATTGTCTGTTTAAAATGAGGAGGAAACCAAGCTCCCTTTGCGGCAGGATTTCAGTGGGAACAAGATCTAAAGATTCTCTTGTAATTCGGTGAGGCCGAGGGAACGGGGTTTTGCAAAGGAAAAAAAGCAGCTCTGTGAGGGAGGCGATAACTAAATCGGGTTTTAGACAAAAGGATTTGCCCCAGCTAAAGTGGCCCAAGACAAAGGAAAACATAATCTATTTGGGAAGATTTCCAAGATATGCTACATTAACCTCAGCAGATAAATTTTGCTTCTCCCCGCCCCCTGCTTCCCTCAAAGTCTGGCTTATCATATTTACATAAGTAGTATTACAAGGGATGTATCTATTATGGATCTAAAGGACTAGCTCACATTTCATGCGAAAACTCCGACAAGTTTCACTGTTGCTTTACCCTCTGTGCGCGGAGGAGCCATTTCCATTTAAATACCCCCTGACCCAAGGATTACCTCAATGGACTGACTGCGCGGGTTTTGTAATTTCCTGAAAATGAGATTTCGATTTATAAAACAAGAAACCAATTAGTAACCAAATGAGGCGAAGTAGATCCACTAAAATTGACCTAATCCCACAGGCACAATTTAGGCCCGTTCTTGGCGAATGAATGATGAGCCCCGGTCTAGCATGAGCTCAAAGCATCGTCCAGCTGTGTTATTGCAAGCAGCAAAAATAAATTGATCGAGCTTTCCTTCGGAATGAATTTCGTACCCTTGACAAAATATGGTTGACAGACAGGCATCCTCACCTCCTTCACTCAGACAGGAAGGGGAGGAAGAGAAGAGCTTCTCCTTCTACCGCTCTTTTTTTTTTCCTTTTAATAAACAAACACTGTATCTCAATAGAATGTGTCCTTCTTGTTGTCTCTCTGGGAAAACCATCTCCGAAATCTTCGCTATGCCTTTTAAGCAACATTGTGGGTGCTGGAGGAACTCCCCAGGACCAGATCACAGCCTGGTGACTGATGCCAGAAAAGCCCTCGAGACCCAGACCACGCTCCTGACTTTGGGTCTAGAGGGACTTGCCCCAGCACCTGGGTTTCTCCCAGGACCGGCATCCTCGCCGAGCGCACTGTCCAAGCCTTTCCCTGGGCCCAGCAATGAACAGCCTTAGGGCTCCGGGAGCCTCAGTGGCTGGATGCTTGGGGAAGAGAGGAACTGAGACCCAAATCCAGGAGTCACCGAGTAGGAGACTGCTTCACGCACTTGGCACCCCCAGGACCCCCTCCGGCGCTGCGGCCCGCCCCTCTGGCCACCTGGCGGGTGTGGCCGACCTTCCGAGGGCTTTGGTGGCCGCGCGGGGCCAAGCTTTGTCCAGAGCAGCAGCCTGAACCCCACCCACCGTGTTTGCTCTCCACCTGGCAGTGTGTGCTCTGGCTTCTCCTTGTCTGCCTCAGGCATCCCCACCCGCGCCTGGGGATGCACTCAATGTAAATCTGGGGCGGAAACTCTGCGCTCTCGTCGCGCTCTGACCCCGAGCGAGGGCTTCCCAGTCCGGATGGAGCGTGCGGGCCACGCTGGCTGTGGGCTCCCGAGCCCGCGGGAGAGAACGGAACTGCGGGCCCCAGGCACAGGTGGGGTTTAGACAGGTCCTAACTAAACCATGGCACACAAGTGCCCGCAGGGTTGACAACAGTGCTGAGTGGCTGCTGAAAAGAGTCAAGCGGTGTGGCCGGGACTCTGGGCCTTCGAGGGTGGCCGGGCCGGGCGATGCCGACCCGGCTGCCCCGCGGCGCTGGCGGCGCTGGCGGATCCCACGTAGGTTCTACTTGGCGGAACGGGACTCTGACGGCCACACCACGGCTCGCTCAGGCGGGATTTCGCTTTAGATGATGGCAGGTCCTTGGGGCAGTAGTCCGGGCAGCAGGAGGGCAGCGGGCACACTGGACAATCGGGCGGAGGCGTCCTCAAACCCTCGGCAGGCAGAGACTCGGTCCATTGCGGAGGCCTTCCGCGGGCGCTACCAGGCTGCGGCCACCCCAGAGAGGCAGCAGGGTCTCAGGGGAGGAACGGACCGACCGCAGAGCAAGGCCCTGGCCGGCCGGCCGCAACAGTACGCTTCTCCTAGCTGCTTTGGTCCGTGCTGGAGGCGAGGCTGAGGTTTAGACAAGGTCGCTGTCCCTGGTTTTGTCTGAGCCCCCCCGAGGCGGAGGACTCCGTGCAGGAGCCGCCTGCCCGATGGAGCTACCTGCAGAATAATGTTCGCCAGGCTCTGTTTTGGTACTTTCTGATTAGCATGCCCATTGCTAAATAATTGAAGGTTCTCACCTCCACAAAAATTTAAATTCCATGGATCAGAAACTGACAATGAGTGGACTGCGAAAACCATAACATACTAGCTGTGCCTAAACATTCTCTTGAGAAAAACCTGGGCCGACAGATAAAGACCTGCAGCAGAAATCCATGGACTTGGTTGTATCTACATTTGTGTCTGCAGAACCTCAAAGCTGCCAAGATTCCCTAAAATTGAAAAGTTACTCCCTAGAAATCACGTTTGTCCTCAGGAAAGTTGGCCTGATTTTAGCTTCAGGTGGGTGATTATGCCCTGCTTATAAGCATCCCACCAGATACCCTGTTTATGTTGGGGGTTTTGTTATTGTTTTTATTTGTGATCCTTCGTTTAAAGAAAAAAAAGGTATTTTTTTCATTGATCTGACCTACAATTTCTAGCACATAAATCTGCCTTGCAAATGCTCTGCCCGGAGGTTAGTTCTGCATCTACATTTTAAGTCAACATCAAAACGGGAATCAAATAGAGAAAACCAGCATGGAGGCGTAAACTGTGCTTAAAGGCTTTTAAATGAGAAAAACTTATGTAAGAAAATAAACACGGAAACCTAATGCTCAATCATTTCCCCAAGCAGCAAGGAAAACAGCCTTAAATCACCATCCACGTGGGAAATGGGGGCCTCTTTTTCTCTCCTAGTTCCCCGCCTCAAAAAAATATAAGGCGATAAGGGGTTTCAGTCTTGAGGAGAATAGTATAGGAAAGGTCTGTGGAGGTTTGTTTAATCATCCTTGTCCTTCTAGCCCTTCTGGAGATTCACTTTCTTGCACAGTTACTAATTTCAATTCTATAATTATTTTTATTTTCCCAAGACATCTTGAGAATGAAATAGTAGTGTGATGTTGCCAAGATTCTGAATGACTATAGATTTGAAAACATGTCTGATCCTTTCGAAGGTTATTCTATAAGCCGCTTCACCCCCAGCCAAAACTGTACTATAGCTGAATAACAAATACATATTTCTTCAGTTGAATTTGTCCTATTTTGCACACAAATAAAGTCACATCATCTCTCTTTTTTTTAATCCTGCTTTTCTATCTTTGATCACACTTTGATCACATCATACATTTCTAGATGCCCTAATTTTCCCTTTGCAGGGCTATTTTAGAATAGGATATGTTGCCAATTGGGAGATATGCAGTTTTAATGATTTCACAGTAATTTTCCTTAAGTTTTTTTACTGTGAAATCTCCAATCTAATGATTTATTCTGTTATTCCAGACATCTATATCCCGTTTCTTTACTCTCTCTCTTTCTCTCTCTCATTTCCTCCTCCCTCAACAGCTCAATTTTACCTATTCAGATAAATAAAAGCTGAGTTTTGACAGAGGGGGGGAGTGATATTCAGCAACTGGAGGGGCTAACAATATTTTAGGAATTAAAACATTTTTCAAATGTAAGTATGGAAGGATTTTTGTTTGTGGATTTAAGACTTTTGGCATTACAGACTATTACAGATAAAATGTATATGAGCGAAAACAATGAAATATTATAGTCATTGTTATGCTTATAAGATGTCACCAGATTTATAATGATTTTAGATTATATATCTTGCAAAATCCAAGTTACATGTGATGGAATGCTTACCATTATGAAACAACTATCTCCCGTCCTTAAAATAAAATTTTACTGAAGACCTACTATGTGCTAGGATGGTGTCAAATGTAAAAATGAACCATATTGTCAAACAAATTGTTTTCATTTTTCATCACTAAAAAAAGAGATTATTCCCCCATATAAAGTATCCGTTTCCCCCACTGCTATGGAGCCAACCTTGTCCATCCCTTCAGTCAACAGCTAAACCCAAATTTGGCACCCTCTGCAGGTTGTGCCTGGTTCTTCCTCTTGTGATTATTTTACTCCCTTAAAACTACTGGGTGTTTTTGTTTGTTTGTTTACTACTATTGCTGTTTAATATTTTTAAAGGCTATGTTTGGATTTTGAATTTAATCTACCCTCAAAATTAAAACCTCATCCCTAGCAGCAGCTGTTCAGATGACCCTGTCTAACTCACTGTGAGGCTGTGGGGTGAGTTATGAGCTCAACAGTAGCTGGAGAAATAAATGATGTGCCCAGAGTTCACACATCGTCCATCCCCTCCTCCCCATAAACTTACACTCACCCGCTGAAGGGAGAGGAGGGGCCCAGGGCTTGTGAGGGTGAGGGGGCTGCAGAAAACACAGTGGCCCTTAAGGTAGCCACCCGGGACCAGCCTAGCCAACAACTAGACTCCAGCCAGAGCCTTCGCCAGTGCTCTCTTTAAAAATAACAAGTTGGCTAAAACAGTTTACTTTTTGTTCCTCCTTTTTTTGTATCCTGAGATTTACAATTTGTGGAGTTAGCACTTAAATAAGAAAGCTTGCTCTCTTAAAAAATAAAACAAAACGACAGAAACCAGTCCTGTCCCCTCTGGGCCTGGCCAGCATGCCTGCCCAGGGTCTGCAGGACACAGATGAGGGCCCTGGCCTGGCAACTCCCCGGGCTCTGGGGTCCCTCTCTGTGCCTACCCAGGAACTCGGACCTACTATTCTCTTCATCCCGAGATTACTCGCAGCCCCACAAGCAGCACCATATGCTTCTTCTGATCAAACAGCCAGCGACATTGGCACTGATAATTGATGAGACCCGCTAGAAATCACGCAGAAAGGGAGCCCACTGAGACCGCAGGGGCTGACAAATCACGGCCAATAATCCTGTTAGGAACGGAGGGAACAGCGGAGTTCGCAATAGCTTTATTTTTATAAAGTAGGCGCTGACAGTATAAAAGACAACAAGATCTCTTTTTTAAACATAAGGCAGTGTAGCATCATAATAATGTTCCCACTAGCAATTCTCAGCAGAGTTTAATGGGAAATGTGGTTTTTAATGTATGTTTCCTCCTTTTTTTTTCTTTTTGGTCTTTACTTTTTAGGTACTTTAGGTTTTTATTTCTTTCCTCCTGTAATTTCCAGGGTCAGAAGAGACTATTCAAGGAACTGCTTTAAGACAAAACAAGTATAACACTGCCTGTAGTTTTAGGGTAAAATTGAACTATAATTTGAAATTTCTCCTTTGGTACCCCTGACTATTTGGGTGCATGTTTTGCAAGATTTTGATTCAGATAATAACTTTTAGTCGAGATCAAGCAAATTGAAAACTCCAAACCAAATAATGACTATTTCCTTTCCAGTATTCTTTCAAAAGAAAACAAACCCCATAGTCAAAATCAACAGTAACATAAACCTCTCCGGGTCAAATACTGTAAGAAGTTCTGCTTTGTAAACAAACAGGGTGCTTTCTCTTGGGTTTTTGTTTACTTGGCATTCTCTCCTTTACATTTCAAATCCCCTCCCTCAGAAAAGGCATATCTAAAATGTATATATTTTAAATCTGTTGATGTTATTTGAATGGGGGTAAAGAAAAGATGGGGAAGTAGGAGAGAGAAGTGTCCTTTTCCCAGTGAGTATAAGTGGTTTTATACAGGAGAATGTTTTTCGAAGGCTGCTCTGTTCTCACACAGCGAATCTTCATAATCCAAATACACATTTTTAAACCATGTCAACAACTCAGCTCAGCGATTCTAACTTATAGGCCTTATAAGATAACTTTTCCAGGACCCCTTTGCCAACCTACCTACCACCTGGAAGATATTTTCTAAGTGGGCGAGCCATCTTAATTCAATCTTATGTATTTCGGGACTAGCCTATTATCTCAGCGATAATATCAAACCCAGAGTTGCAAATCACATGCTCCAGAGTTAGCTTCAGAACCTGTGACTATCTCAAAAACCCAAGATAAATTTGCTATCGGCAGTCAAAGAGATTGGGTAAATTCAGGACATATTTGTTCACGAACATGCTTGCTCCTCCATTGCAAAATTATAAACATAGAGAAATTATTATCTAGTTTAGTTAGCTTCATTTACACGGGGTCTATCTATACATAGCAAAAATACAAGAATTTGGCAGTGTTCCTGCCTTCTCCTAGATACAATTCTAATGAGAGGAATGAAGGGGAAAAAAAAGTCATGTTTGGATTAGTAGTACTTTCAATTGAGCCCGTATCTGAAGTGTTGACAAAAGCAATGTTGGGCTACTTCCCAACCAAACGTATCTGATGGGCTGAACAGAAAGTATTAATGGGGAAGTAGAAAGAGCCACAAAAAGGCAAGGGGATTTCTAAGTTCAGAGAGGTCCTTAGTCAAGCAGCCATACTAAACTTCCCTTTGCAGAGAGTGTGTGAAAGAAAGTATGAATGTACTTCTCTGCCCGTATGGTGGCTGGCAAACCCTCTACCCCTTCTGTCTGAAATTCCATCTGGGCAAAGTCACTTACCTTCTGGGAACACTACTCTCATTTTGAGATAGCTGGTGGTGAGTCTGATTATGGATGCTTTGTCCAGCTGCGAGGTGATAGCCGAGGGCAAAGGCAGTAATTTAGCCAGTTCATAGAATTCACTGTTTTCCTTCTCCCTCCTCGTCCGGGCAGCATTTTTGGACTTCTCTTTCATTGTGTCTCGTTCCCCCTTTCTTCTTACAACATACGCTCCACAGATTCATCCAAAACCAAAATAAACTTTCAATTAGAGATCATTTTTTGGGGGGGAGGGCAAAAAATGTAAAGCAGACATTGAATGAAAAGACGGCTGTCTTTGCTTCGGTGTATTGGTGGTGGTAAAAGACCAACGCAGAGAACAGAAAATATTTTCTTTGAAAATACGGGATGCGAGGATAGGAAAGCTGCCGATCCGATCCGGAGCAATCTGGGCGACCCTGGGAGTTTCTGGACGTCAGATGCCAGCAGGACCCCTGAGGAGCCAGCCTTTCCTCCGGTTCCGCGCTGCGAACCCCGGCCCCTGGAAAAGCGACATAATAATCCCCGACGTTTGCTCTTCGGGCCCTCGGCAGTGGAGACGGCGCCGGGCCCTTTTGGGGAGAACTGGACAGCCGGGCGACTCTCTCAGGCCCCTGTAAAGACAACAGCATCAGAGCGTCAGAGATCGGCGGCTCCGCGAGCACTCACGCCCTCTCCCGGGTTCCGGAAAGGGCCTCGGCTTCCCTCGGTATTTTTGTTTGTTTTGCAAAGTACGGGGACATCAGCGGAGAGACGGAGCCCCGTGCAAAGGACGCCCGCTCGCGCGCCCTCGCCCAGGCCCACCGCATTCTCCAGCGCCCCGGGAAGTTGCCCAAACCACGAAACGCCTATTTTGAAGAGACCCCGCCGCCGGTGCCCGCGCCCGCCCGCGCCCCGTGCAGGCGCCCGTCCCGGGGAGCAGGTCCCCGCGGCTCCGAATTCCGCCTCCAGGCCCCCCACCTTGGCAGACCTGCAGCTTGGCCAGCTCTCCAACTCGGAGGGGAAGTCTCGGGGATTCCTCCAAAAGTGGCACTTACACATCAAGTCCCGCGGGACGCCCGAGCCGACCCAGAGCGCTCCCTGCCCAGCAGGGGCGGCGCCGCGCCGGGCCGGCCGCGCCAGGTTAACAGGTGGCACGTTCGCGACGGCCCCTCGCCGGCGCGGGGGCGGGAGGCGGTCCGGCCCGGCCCCGGCCGGAGAGCTGCGGGGCCACCGGGCAGGCGCGGGGTGCGGGCCGCTTCACCTACCTTCAGTCCCCGCCGGCGGCCCAGCGTGCGGAGGCGCCCGCCTCTTAATGACAATCATGTCTACGGTCCGACAGGACTACAAAGGAGCCCCTCCACGTCCGACCGGCCAGCAGCGGGGGAGCGCCCTGGCTCCTCGCCTCCTCGGTCCGGCACAGGGGGGAGGTGCGTAGAGGAGGGGAGGCGGCTTTGGGATGGTTCGACAATGGAGAAACATCATCCTCCGGTTTGCTATGAAAGGAAAGAACAAATTGTAGAAGGAGCGAACCACCTCGTATATGATTTAAAATTGTAGGGATGAGTTGAATTAGCTGCGGGAGTAGGTGAG
>NW_005871288.1:452213-501428 GCF_000147115.1 Myotis lucifugus
GTGCTTCACCCGCAGGCGCGAGCTGCTTTTGAGACCTCCGGGGCTTTGCGGGGCGGGCGTGCCAGGACCCGCCCTCCCCGCGATCCCTGAGGTCAGGAAGGCCAAGCCTTCGGCCCCGAGCGCGAGGCTCCGAAATCCCGAGCGGTGCCGCAGCGCCGGCTGCGTCCCGGGGCCGCAGAGGTCAGGCGGGGGGTGGGGAGAGGCTGGGGCTCCCGGCGGGCAACGTCGGGAGTCGCCCAGACGGCGGGCGAGGTTCGCCCCAGGGCGGACCCGGCGGCCGCGCCCTTCCCGCGAGCAAGTTTTGGGGCCCGAGGGGCGCTCCGGGCCGGTGTTGGGCTTTCTTTTCTCTTTCACGTTTCTCCGAAACCATGGCGACACCGAATTCATCGCCAGGGAGATAAATATATGTCTTTCAGTGAATCCCAAATTCGAAATGGGTAGAGTTGGGGGGCTGATCGGCTCCCCGTGGAGAGCTCAGCGTGGCGTTTCCCTCCGGGGAGTAGAGCGGGGACCCTAGAGGAGCAGAGGCTACGTTTCAGGCCCAAATGCAAGTAGATAGCTCACAGATCCGTCGCGTTACCTGTGAACGAAGACTTTTTGTTGGGTTTTGTTTCAGAAAACAAAAGTCCAACCTGAGTATTCCTCACGGAAAGGATGCAGTCTCCGTGAATGAGTTGAAAGCATTCACAACTCCCCAGCAGGAGCCTTTTAAACAAACTCTTTTAAGTGCCATTGCGGACAAATTTTACCTTGGAGAGACCTGCCCGTTTGACTCGCCTTCTCTCTGTCATCCGAGGAAAGACAACGGATAGCAACGGGAAAGTTGACTTGTCCCCCAGGACAGTTTTTGCTGCCTGCGAATCCCTCCCTGCGGGCGCTTCCCCGCTTTGTTCGGGGGCTGCGGGCGCCCCAGCGTCCGCCCTGACAGTGCGCTGGAGGCCCTTGTGTCCGCGGCCATAAGAGGGGGAGAACGCAGCCACGCCGCACGCATCCTCTCCTTTTGGGCTCTAATTGCCGCTGAGAAAACATGCCCTGAAGAGGGCTGTGTGCCATTCTGCTTTAAGCGTGTATGTTAAAAAATACAGGCATCTGCCACGTCCTTGCCGCCTTCGACGGCAGTGAGCTCTCAGCACAGCCAGGGCTTTCTGGGGGTATTGGCACATCTGGGAAACACCTGGCAAGCGGAGGTGAACATTCGGGATAGAAAGAAAGAATAAGGGGCGGAAAAACTAAACACGGAGACTTTGTAGGTGTTTCAAAACTGGGACCAAGTGAATGGGCTATAATCTAGAGCAGAAGCTGTAGCCCCTTAGAGACCTGGTTCTGGGCGGTTCCGACCACCACGCTTTGTTCTTTTAACAAGAGCTGGGTAGGAATCCAGAGAACTATTATGGCTCCCGTATAGACAAGGTTCTAGAAAGACCAGGTAAGATCAAGTCCCTGCTACAGGTAGAGAGGGGGTGTATGTTTGCAGAAGGCGCAAGGACCCTCCGCGACCCTTCTTTCCCCAGCTCCAGCCTGGACGGACCTTAGGGGTGAAATGGGACTGCCTGCCAGGGGGTGCAGGGACACTTCAGGGGTAAGGAGTGGTTTTCTACTCCGTCTGTGTTCTAGAGAGGATTTCGGTTAAGCCTGCGGTTGCTTTAAACCCTCTCTCTACTTCAAACGACGTGCAGGTGTGTTCGTGCTTTCTCTGGAGTCTGAAACCCTTGCCACGGCAGGAACCCTGAGGATTAGGCGGTGCCCCCCTCCCCCGTACGGGGGGCCTTTCACCTGGAAGAAAGGCAGTGTTTTGCCTGGAGAAGCAAGATGAGCAAAATGAGTCTGGAAATCCTGGCACCGGAGGCGAGGTCCTGGGGGCCCAGGCGGTCTGCACCGCCGTCCCAACGAAGCCCAGTTGTTGAAGAACCGAGTAAAAGTCCCTCCGTAAACAAATGGATGCCCCGCCATGTGGTGCCGGCCCCTCGCTAAGTCCTCCGCACACAGCAGTCGGAGCCGCGTTTACCCAGCGAGTGCATTAGCATGGCGGCCGAACACCTGTTTTTCTAATCTTTGAACCTGGGCTGCAGCGGGCACCAGGCTCCCCCACTCCCCGCCCGGCACCAGGACCCGCCTCGCACCCCCGCGGCGACCCCGCCCTCTGCCCCGAACGCGCCCCCAGCCAGCCTGGGGCGTGAACCGGAACCTCGGGTGCCTCCCACGTGTGCTGAGAATTTATGTCGGCCTCCAGCAGGGGACATTTTAAATACGTTTCTTGAGACTAAAAGGCGAATCCCACCCACTTCTTTGTCAATATAAGGGAGAAAGCCCCGGGAAAGAAAAGAGGGGCACACGCAACCCGCCCAGCCAAACAGGGGTCCTCAGGGTCCAGGCCGCCCCTTCCCTGCGCGGCGCCTCCGCGCGCAGCCCTCTGGCCCTCGGGGTACCGTCTACGCAGCCCCGGAACGCAGTCCTAACGTGGGAGATGCAGGCACCGATTATAAACATCTGGCTCCTCCACCGTCCCCCACCCCGAGGCACACACACCAGGAGGGCAAACAGCCCAGAGCGACCGCAACGTGGTGCCCCTGGGAGTCGTTTCCACCTTAGGGGCGACTTCGGATGGAGCCCGCCTCTGCCGGCCTGGACGCCGCCACCACGTGCAGGCGCCTGAGGCTCTAGTCCCGGGAGCCATGTGTGTCCGACCCGGGGGATCCTAGAACCAACTTGTCTGTGTGCGCCCGGAACCAAGAAGAGGGAGCCTCCTAGGGCCGCTTGAACCTCTCCCAACATCGGCAAAGCCCAGACTGGAAAAGCTGAACCCCTGGGTTATAAAAGGCCAAGCGAACGCCCAGCGGAATCCCGGGGCGGAATCCCGGGGCGGCCTCAGCGTGCGGCCGACCAGGGCACGGTGTAGTGCCAGGCCCTCCTTGGGCAGGGACCTCGTCCTGCCTTCTGGTAACTCCTCTCTGAGCTCTGACGCTTGAGCATCTTATCAAACCTAAAGTGATTTCTGTGTTCCCCCTCACCCTCCACACCAGTAACATTCTTTAAAAAGACTGCTAGGGGCGCACACATGTACTTCTACACACTTGCACATCACATATACACGATTGTACCAAGCATACAGGCACAGATTTCACTCAGTGGCCAAGGTCAGGATGAAGGATATATTTACAATCAAGATGCAAAAAGATATTCACTTAAACATCTCAGTATGCTACATCCAGATGTTCACTCTCTACCACTGGAAAGGAGAATTTTCCTAGGGAAATATTAGTGTCCAGGGAAAGACTAACGTTGTTGTCTTCCATGTATGGATGTGAATCCTGCTCTAGCCCCATTTTATTACTACATGTAGACTTTGTGGTGGCTGTCCAGGCAGAAACAAGAGCCCCTTAAATCTTTAACCCAGTGGGGAAGGTCTGCGAGTAAACTAAGGATAGGATGAACCTCCAAAAAGTCAGGCCATATTTAATATTTTTTAAATTGCAGTAACTATGACTTATTTGATTAGGATGTTTTGGAAATTATAAGATATTGTATGCAAAAATAAAATAGCCCTCTTCTGAGGTACTGCTTCTCAGGCACCTGACTTATTGACCATTGAAATGTAAATAATAATAATAATAATAATAGTAGTAGTAGTAGTAGTAGTAGCAGTTTCAGTGGTTACACACTGCGGGGGAAAAGGGGAGAAAAGACACCAAGCTGAAAAATAAGATTGGCGACTGCAGGTAAGGTTGTTACACAGTTTCTCTTAATATTCTGGATAATATTTTCCACCCAGATTTTGACCCTGTGGTCTAATAGACGTTGAATTCACTGCTTAGAAAACGGAGTGCTTCTTAAATTGTGCACTGTTGGAAAGAACTGGAAAACTCCAATGCTGAACCTTCTGAGGACAGGAGCCCACGGGTGCCTGCTGCTCCACGGGCACTTTTTACACTTTTCCTTTCCAAAAACCCAGCTAGGAATTACGTGTGGGTGAGTCATCAAAGCTGGGCACAGAAGCACAACCAAGGCGATCAAAAGTTGAAGATCAACATTGGTTTGAGACCTTGGGTTGAAAGACACTTGGATCCCTCAGGCCAAATCATGCGATGTGTACACTTCAGGAGCTCAGGCCAGGCCAGGGCTCAGGAGTGGAGGTGGGGTGGCCTCAACAAGAGTGAGGGGTATCTCAGATTTGGGTGGATCCAGAGGGTGTGTGCTTCACTCCTTCCCCCTTTGAGAGCCTTTGGATTAGGTCTCTATAGAGTTTCCCCTTTTCTGAGCGCCAACTTTGTACCTGGGACCAATGTATCCAGGGAGGATGCAGTGAGCGCCTGAAGAGGACCCCCCAGCCCTCCAGCCTCCAGGAGTGCGGAAGGCATTCCCAGGAGGCGGGTCTCTCTAATCCATAAACAGAGGACCCACGGGCTTCCAGACCTGGCCAAGCCTCCAGTCACTTTGGGTGAGGGGCTGGGGAAGTACTGCTTTTAAATATGGACCTGCCAGACCCACTCTGATTAGGAATCAGAAATGCATGTTGGACTAGAGAGTTGGCATTCGGTAAAGTGTGGGAGGGGAGGGGTGATAGGAACACCAGGCAGCTCTGGCAGGAGCCGGTGAGAAGGAGCTCAGAGCCAGAGGGGCGTGGCAGCCACCTCCCACCGCGCAAGGAAGGCGCATGTACCCCCCTTTACACCAAGCGGCTTTACCCAGCTAGGGGCACGGTCTGACTGATGTTGCTGCGCCTCCAGGTCAGAAGCCTGGAATAGCTGCCGCCTGAGCCTGCCCTCCCGGCGTCCCGGGAAGTACCTCGGTGCTGGCCTGGGCCTTGGACCAAGTGGAGGCCACGGGCGTTTGGGGCGCATGGGGCGCATTTCTGAGTCCCGCCCTCGCTCTCAACTCATCACCTTTGGGCTGGGACCTGGGGATCTGCCCTTGAACACCTGGGGAGGTTTTGTAACTTGAGCGTGCATTGGAATTGCCCGGAGGGCCTGTTAAAACGCGCATTGCCGCCCCCACTCGCAGTTTACCTGCAGATCTGGGGTGGGACTCAATAATTTGCCTTCTAACAAGTTCCCAGGTAACGCTGATGCTGCTGGTCAGGGAACCACACTTGGAGAATCGTAGCTTTAGTCTGCTTTGTCAAGGCTTGTCTTGGGAGAAGACTGTCAGGAGGGAAAAGATTGGAAGTGATGCTCCTGCTATTGCGGGATCTGGGGCATATAGCATAAATTCACCTGACCCGCTACTTGAGATTAGGGGTGAGGCTCATGGCTGTGCTGGGGTTGGGCCTCTGAAGATGGGTCATTCCTGCCTCCTTAGCAGAGATGATGATGGCCTTAGGATAGAGAGGAGGTTCCCTGGAACCTAGCCAGGCCACCCTTCAGTGGGGAGTTTGGCCTTAGAAGGGCAGGGAAGTGTTCGGGGCACCCCCAGAAAGTTTCAGGGACACAGCAGGGCTACAGGGAAGAAGTCAAGAGGGTTGGGTCAAGACCAGGGGTAGAATACACTGGAAAAAATAGCTGATAAGCACTGGTTTTCCTTTCTGTCCCCAAACCATTCCCTAATTTTGTCAGAGTACTTAAGCATGAAGAGTTGTGTAGTGTTGGTGCAGGGGAGCAGTTCCTGGAGGAAGAGGGCCTGCTTGTGCCCATTGGGCCTCTGATGGTTCGGCCTCCTGTGCAGGACATTATGGATTATGACTGCCAGTCCTTGGGCACTTTTGTCATGTTTTTATATGCCTCTTCCACCATAAAAATATTAAAAATTATATTTTATAATTGGGTTGGTATAAAGGTGAGTGTAATTCAGGCTGGATTCATTATCATATACTCATTATTCATATATTTATTTGTTTCTTCTGATTGTAAAAGAAATTGAAATATTCTGTGGGCTCCTAAAACTATCATGGGCCCTGGACACTGTGCCTATTGTGACAAATGGATAAGTCAGTGCTACTCTGAGGTACACGGGGAGGATGGGGGTGCTGGGCGTGCCTGTCCCAGCTGTGGCTCCTAAGCATCTTCGAGAAGCCTGGAGAGAGGTTTGGTACCAGGATATGTGTCTGTGAGTCACAGCTCTATTCAGTGTGACACTGGCCAGAGCAGCAGCGCTCCCACTGCACAGACCCTCCATCCTGCTTTAGCCACGTCCTAGGTGAGACTCTAACGTCCTAGGTGAGACTCTAACGCTGGTGAGCACCATTCCTTATCTTAGCACCTGGCCTGCTTCACTTTTTTTTTTTAATTATTATTACCTGGAGAGCAAATTATTAAGTGAAATCCAATTTTACAAGGCTCTGCAAACCAAACAAATGCACCTTTGGGCTGCCAGCTGGTGTCTGCAGCTCTACAACTATTTAACTTTTTATTATCTTCCTAGAGTTGCTTCATATATATTCAAGCAAACATCACCAGTGATATTTCACACACTGTTCTGTACCATGTTTTTTTTTTCACTTGCCATGACAGCTTCCTCACCCTTTCTTTCCGAAACATCTGAATAGCATTCCATTTTAAGGAAATATCAGAATAAGTTAACCTATCGTCCAATGAGGGCATTTAGGTTGTGTCCCATCATTGCTATCACAAACAACACAGCAATGAGTAACACTGTACACATGCCATTTATCTGTGTACAAGTGTGACCACTGGACAGATTCCCAAAGGTGCAGTTGCTAGGTCAAGGGTATGTGGATTTGTACTCCTAATAGATACTGACAGATTGTCCACCAGAGTTGTTCCAATGACACTCCCATCAGCAATGTGGGAGGGTGAATGCCTCTCCACAGACTTGCCATAAAGCATATTTTTTTTTTTTTTTTTTTTTTTTTTTTTTAAAATATATTTTATTGATTTTTTACAGAGAGGAAGGGACAGAGATAGAGAGTTAGAAACATCGATGAGAGAGAAACATCGACCAGCTGCCTCCTGCACACCTCCTACTGGGGATGTGCCCGCAACCCAGGTACATGCCCTTGACCGGAATCGAACCTGGGACCTTTCAGTCCGCAGGCCGACGCTCTATCCATTGAGCCAAACCGGTTTCGGCCATAAAGCATATTATAACTTTTTTTTTGTTTGTCAATCTGATAAATGAAAAAAAATCACTCTGCTTTTAGACTGTTTTTCTTTCATTGTGGAGGTTGAAACAACTATTCATATGCCTAGGGGCCTTTTGAATGTGTCTCCCATCATTGTCTTTCCACAAACATTTGAGGGTGGGCCCTTTGGCCATTGAAGTGGGTTAAGGTCCCTGGGTGGGAGGAAGAGCTGGGACTTGGCTTTTAATGGAGATGAGGGTTTCTTGAACCCCTGGGGTAGAGCTCAGTAGAACAGTGGGGAGTGGAGACCATCAGAAATACAGGGTCAAGGTTCTGGAGTCCTCTACTAACACTTTTTCCTCATATGAAACATTTAATACTGTATAATGCCAAACAGAGAAGATAAATGTGCAAATGTGATTTTAATGTGTCTTCATCCAACAGATCTCCTGACTAATTATGATAAATTATATTATACATATGTTAAAATAGTGGTTAATTTATGGATTCTGTATGTTTTGAAATTCAGTTGTCCCAAGTTGATATTTGATCAACATGTTTTTGTATTTTACCTACAAACACATGGGGACTTAACCACAAAAACGGCTCAAGTATTAACATATGCCAACCAATCACTTCTCATGATTTAAACAAATAACTTGGAGGGAACAAGGGAATAGATTCATTCTGGCAGCAGTTTCACAGGAGGAAAAGCTGTAATGGTCTGGTTAAGAATCTAAATAAAAATGATACATTGGAGGAAACAGAGGAAAACCAGCGTACTGCAAATGTGCAGCCTATCCTGGTTCAAATCTGCTTTAATATTTATTTTCACTCCTGGAGATCCAATAACTTGTTTGTGAAGCTAAGTGTCAAATGATAAGCCATCATGTATTCTCCGGGAATAATCAGAGTCATGGAAAAGAAACCATGATAGCAATGGGATTGTTTTACTCCAAACCAGACAGCAATATAAATGTGTGTTAAAGGTGATGTGAACTCTGTTTAAAATGTGTAATTTCTTATTCACTTTAGGGCTTGAGTATATTAGAATTATTAACATAGTTTTATATCAGATCTCTCTCTCTCCCTCCCTTCCCCCTCTCCCACCCCCATAAGAAAGACATGATAATGAGAAACTATTCCAGCAGGAGGAGCTGGTTTAGAAACAAATGGATTCCATGGCAACTCCTGACTCTACATGACTTCTAATAACTGGCATTTCAGTTGGAAATTGTCTATGTGATATTCTGTTCAACGCTGGTGCTTTATGTGGGGTTTTCCCTAGTTTACATCTCAGAAAAGGAGTCTTAACCTCCAGTTTCATGAATAAGCAGCAGCAGCAGCAGCAATATATCACCACCTAACCATGATGCAGCCAGTGATTTGTCAAGTGTTTCTGGTTCCAATTTTCAGACTAGCTGACAGAGATGAACAATGAATGAGAAATGTCCAGAGCTGGTATCACATAGTGTAGAAAATCTGGGAGGTGTGTTCCACTGCAAATTGACAGAGTCAAATGTTCTCATTCAACTCAAGAGAGCGTGTGCATCAGGCCCTAGACAGCAGGTCATGCATGTTGGGCTGTGAGTCACAGAGCACTGCACTGGGAGAGGAGAAACTAAACATGGACAAAATTGCCAGAGTTCCCCCTTCCTCATTAACCAAAACAGTCTGAGCTGGTCTTGGAGCTGAGTTGATCTGCTGATCTCCCAATGAGTATTGGCACCACTATCATGGTGACAAGTAGAAAAATATATAAAAAGATGAGTTTATAAAACCTGATGTGTTAAGTATTCTATAGCTTTTACTGGGACTCAGGAAAAAATTTCGTCATGCAAGGGTCAAGTGATCGCTTTTAGAAACACTGCAAGTCCGTGAGCCAGTGTAAAGGCGAGGAGGAGCTCAGCTTGTGTTTCTGGACTTGTTCTAAACTTCAGGAGATTGTGCCCCACCTGGGAAAGTCAAGAGTAAAACTCAGCCATGACTCCGTCCAGTGTCCTACCCAGAGAAGGTGCTTTTTCTAATTTGTTCAAAGGCACTATATCATATAGCACCTGCCCAGCTTGTTGATTCTGAGCTCGTGTGACACATGTCAAAGAATGTTTATTAAGATGCATTGGAAACGATCATGCCTGGGTTTCGGTGGTTAATGAGTGACCAGCAAATAATGTTTTATTCCAGCGAAGTGCAAAAGTGGCAGTGACACAGCAAATTTGTTTAGTGAGGGCATGCTCCAGAGAAAGTGTGAGAGTGAAAAAGGAATGTTACCGTGATGAAGAAAAAGAGAGAATGAGTAACGTTTTGCAAAAAAGTTGACATTGACATGTACAATAGGGTCTGAAAATTGATTGGTCAAAAGCAGAGGAAAATGGCTTAAAATAGCTGAGTATGTTTATTTTTAAAACTCTATTTGCTAAACAATTAATTTATGCATTTAAAAAATAACTTAAAAAAATCACACTCGGTTTGACTAATTGGAAATTTGAGGAAAGGTATAAACCCACGGTAGCCCCATAATATTTAACGGTATTATACTATAACGATTATGCTATAACTATAGCAGTTACCCAGTGATCAGCAATGCTGCAGCTTACAGAGGGCCCTCACATCTTTCTAGCTAGAACGAGCTGAAACCTGACCAGCTTTCAGGTTGTTTCAGTGTTGGAAGCATCTGTGCAGGGAGCAGAATGTGGAGGGATCTCAGGGAAGTGCCTCCCTGGTGCCCAGTGGCTCTAAGAATTCAGCATGGGAGGAGTTTGTTGGAATTTCTATGGATTGGTGTTCCTCAGTATTTCTGTGAGGGAGGGGTCAGGTGGCATTTCTCCATGTTCTGGAAGGAAGGCTGAAGGACAGTGTGCTGAGTAACTTCTCCAGAACCACTCAGAGTAAAGTATTCCCAGACTTTCCCTTGAAAAGGGATTGGAACTTTTAGCAAAAGACCAAGTAAAAAGGGGTTATGTGTATTGAAAATAAAGAGAGCAACTCAAGAGGCAAATACGTTCACAAAACCAAGGAGCAGAAGCATCTCTGGGCTGAAAAGAGAGGAGCTTCCTCGCTGGCCTGGATTTCTTCTGGAAGCTTTTCTTAACTTCGTTTTGAAATCATTATAGATTTACAGGACATGGCAAAGAAACATACAGGAAGTCTGGTGCACCCTTTACCCAGCCTGCCCAGTGGTAACATCTTGTATGACATTTAGTACATTTCAATGCCAGGAAATTAACATTGGTACAATCTACAGAACTTATTCAGGTTTCTCCAGTTATGCACGTGGTCCTCTCCACCCTCCTCACCCACCCTCTCTCATTATATGCAGTTTTGTCACCTGTTTAACTTAGTGTAACCACCACCCTGATTAAGATACAGAGCTTAACATCACTTCAAGTGTTCTTCATACTACCCTTTATAGCCACACCTGCTCCTTCCCCCACCCCATCCCTAGTTCCTCCCAACCACTAATCTGTTTTATAGCTCTATAATTTTATTATTTTAAGAATTTTATACAATTGGAATCATATAAGATAGAACCCTTGAGATTGGTGCTTTTGCTCAGCATACTTCCCTTGAAGTTCATTCAAGTGGTTATATGCATCAAATAGTTCATTCCTTTTTATTGCTAAATGATATTTCATGGTATGGCAGTACCCTGGTTTGTTTAACCATTCAGCCTCTGAAGGGCATTTGGGTGGGTTTCCAGTTTGGGGATATTATGTATAGAGACACTATGAACATTTGTATACACATTTTTGTTATGTTTTTATTTCTCTGGGCTAGACACCCAAGAGTACAACTGCCGGGTTGTATGGGAAGTCCATTTTTAAGTTTTAAAAGAAACTGCCAAACCATTTTCCAGAGTTAGTGTACCATTCTACATTCCTACCAATGATGTATGAGTGATCTCATTTCTCCATATCCTAGCCAGCTTTTGATGTTATCATTATTTTATTTTATGACACTCTGATATTGGTATGCTGTTAATTTGCATCTCCCTGATGGTTAATGATGTTGAACATCTCACCATGTGCTTATTTGCCATCTCTATATTCCCTTCGATAACATGTCTGTTCATGTTCTTAATGCATTTTTAAATTGGGTCCTTCTTTTTTACTATTCCATTTTGAGAGTTATTCATGTGTTCTACTTATACAAGTCCTTTAATGGATATGTGATTTGCAAATATTTTCTTCCCAAATTGTTTTTTATCTCTTTTTTAGGATCTTTCACATAGCGAAGGTTTTAAAATTTGATAATGTCCAATTTTTCCATTTTTCCTTTTTGAAACAAAGGAAAACATCATCTACCAAGGAATGCCACTGTCAAAACCACACCTCTGTGATGCTCTTTTATAATTGCAATGGGGAGAAAGGACAATTCCAACTCAATAGATGTATTTACTGGGCATCTATTGTGTATCATGTACTGCTTTGTGTATCAGGATTCGTCAGTAAACAAAACAGTAAAGATTCCTACCCATGTGGCACTTACGTTCAGAGAGGGGCACATAGGCAATGAATGTAATAAAAAAGTTCATTACATAGTAGGGGAGAGGGTTATAAGTGCTGTGGGAAAAGAAAAAGGAGCAAAGGGTGCAGGGCGTGGGTAGGAGATGTTTGCAGTATTAAATGAGGGTGTCAGGGCGGCTTTGCTGAAAAAGTGCAACTTGAGCAGAGTTGAAGGAGGTGAAGTAGTTAGTGGAGCAGATGTCCGGGAGGATGGGATTGCTGGAGCGGAGACCCTAAGGGAAGGGCGTGCCTGGAGTGCTCATGGAACAGCAAGAAGGTCAGTTTCTGGAGCAGAAGGGAGTGGAGAAAACAGAATGGAGGAGCAAAGGCAAGAGAGGCAGATCACAGAGGGTCTTGGAGGTCACTGAGAGGACTGTACTCTAGATGAAGTAAGGATGTGTTGTAGGGTGTTGAGCAGAAGGGTGCCATCATCTGACTTGGTTTTGACAGGGTCACTCCGTCTGCTGTGTTGAGGATAGTTTGAAGGAGGCAGGGGCAGAAGCAGGGAACTGTCAGAGGCTACTGCGGGGATCCAGGAGAGAAAGGACAGTGGCTCCGACCAGGTGGCAGCAGCAGAAATGGTGAGAAGTGTTTGAATTTTGGACATATTTGAAGGTAAACCTGGCAGGGCTTTCTAATTAATTGAGTGTGGGAGGAAGAGGGAGAAGGAAGACTTCAAGGATAAAGTTAGAACATGGCATAAACGTGACCCAGAGTACAGAATGAGAACAGAGACTTAATGGAAACAGCCAACAAAAGACAACAAAAAAGGTCAGTTCAGTCTTTGTGTGTGTGGGGGGGGGGGGGGGGGGCGGGCAGGGAGGCTTAACAGTATTTATAAAATTTTTAAAATGTATTTATGCTTTTCTCCAAAACTTTTTTTCTTTTTTAGGAATTTATCATTCAGAGATACTTGCACATGTGCACAGTTACATGTAAAGGGATTTCATTACAGAACTACAGTTTATAATTGTGAAAGGCAGAAACAACCTAACTACCCACCAGTAGGGGAGTGGTACATCCAAATTATACATCACCATGCCACATTAAACTGAGTGGCATCGATACATAAAGCTCTCCACGGCACGTTGTTAAATGAAAAAAGATACAGTGGCAGAAGGCTATGTGAAGTGGTGAAGAAAACTCTATGCACGCTCACATGTCCACATGTATATCAATCCACAGGAATAGGTCTGGGATAGGAAACTCTTGAAAGGAACAAGAAATGAGTTTACTCTCTGTATATGCTTAAGCAGGCATTTAATACTGTTCTAATTAAACACATTTACAAAGATTGGATTATATAGAAAGATGTTTTAACAGTAGGGTAGAAGGCTCTTTCCTTGTTAATAAACCAGCTTCCCCAGAGGCTGCAGGAGGTCCTGAGCTGCTCTCTAGGACTACCCCTCCCCCTCATCCCCCCAACTCTCCCCCCCCCCCCCCCCCCCGGGGGTTGGGGGGTTCTTTGTGAGCTGGGGCAGCTGAGGCCTCTCTATTCAGAAAGGCTCTGGAAAACTGGCTGGGGCTCCCTTGTGAGTGAGAAATCCCACTGTCCCCAGATCCTGGATCATTTTGTTGCTTTCTGCCTTATGTTGTGGACAGCACAGAATGGCAGAGACCGGACTTGGAATCCACAGAGTGGGGCTCCAGCCTCGACTGCCATTCCCCCAGTACGTCTGAGCTTCTGTGTCCTCATCCGTGAAATCAGGGACAACTTTGCATGTGGAAGGCCCCTGGGCTGTCAGGGCTCTCAAGGCAGGGATCTGTTTCCCACTCCAAGCCTGGGGAAGGAGGGGGCTATGTTGTAGGGACTCCGGAAATATATTTTGAGTAAATGCATTCAGTGCAATTCCATGGGGTGTTTTTGCAGATGAATCAGACTAAGTATTTTGTGAAATTCTGTGGGGTTTCTTTGTTCATTATAAGTTTATGTGAGAATGCTATTTCTGGATCCATTTAGGTTTCTTGCTTTCTTTCTTTAAATTTCACTTTCATCTCCATCCCCAGTGACCTTTGTGTGCAAGGGCACTCAAGGACAGAATGCCAGCAGTATAAGTTTGCCATCTATAGGTGGACATTTTCATTACAAGTGTTTTCCTGTGACTTAGATCGTGGTCTAACAAAACCACAAACCAAAATGCCCCAATGATTTCTACTCTAAACATATCTCCATATATTTGCTTTTGTTATTCCCATAACCATTGGTATGAATTAGGATCACTAGCAATGATTTTTGTGATTACAAACCAGTGTAAAACTTTTGCTTTATGAAAATTTGTCTTAAATGTTACAGTGGTATTTTTCATATTTAATCAATTTAACAGTATTTATAAAAATATAAAAAATTGGATTTTATAGTATAAATATTGAGTTTCTTCAGAAAATTTTTAAAAATCTAGATTACTCTGCCCTACTGCTTGTATTACAAGTGAAAGCACGAGCCTGTACAGGTACAAACCATCATCCCTACAGTTGAATAATTCTGGGCAGTGGAAAGAACACAGCCTTGTTTTATGATATCTGAGCCCCACCCGATCATGACCTGATCTCTGAGCATCCATTGCCACATCCATGAATGAAGTAATTAGATTATATTTTCTGTGAAGTTTCTTCTAGCTCTAATAAGCTAGAGTCTATGGCTAAAACTAATTACAACAGGGATACCTAACATTTATTAAGGCCATATTACCTGTCAGGTGCTGGGTTAAACACTGTCTACCTTTCTCTGCTTGACAAATCTATGCAATAGGTGCCACTCTTACAAGTAAAGTAAACTGAGAAATTAGATTAAGTAACTTGCCTTAAGTTGCTAGGCGTTAGGGCCAGATTTTTAACATGGACAATCTGACTCCTGAGTCCACCATGCCTCTAGCCATTGTACTATATGTCTAAATAAGTGTCGTCCCTTTTCAGGTAGTCCCTTTGGAAGTCCACCCTTATATTCCAATGATGCTGCCACTACCATTTTTGGAATGCTCTTTTTTTAAAAAATGTATTTTTATTGATTTCAGAGAGAAAGGGAGAGGAAGAGAGAGAGGTAGAAACATCAATGATGAAAGAGAATCATTGATCGGCTGCCTCCTGCAGGCCCAACACTGGAGATCAAGCCCACAACCTGGGCATATGCCCTAGACCAGGAATCGAATCATGACCTTCTGGTTCATAGGTCAACGCTTAACCACTGAGCCACTCTGGCCAGGCTGGAGTGCTCTTTTAATGTACAAACTAGTCCAAACTGTTGGGATAATTTGAGTCCAACAAGAAAGTTGGCCTTACTGATGGTTGGCTACCTCCAAAATGAGCAGGTGATTGGATTAACATTTTTTGTGGACCATTTACATCCAACATATATGAAGTCCCTAATTCTGGGTCCATTTAAGTTTCTTGTTTTCTTATAAGAAAACACCCTGTAAGACAGCATGTGCTGTTTGGAAGAGATGTGGGAACTAACGAGAGTCTAGAAAGGGAGCCACCAGCCAAGCCAAAGTGCTTGTGAAGGAGGAGTGGGGTGCGGGCAAGACGAGGCATGGGTAAGAGTAGGAAAGGCAGAGTTTGGAAAGTGCAGGTGGGTTTAACCAGAGAGGAGGGTTTGTTCTGGAATCAGTGAAAAGGAATGTTGAGGTGTGTGGAGTGGAGGAGGGTCTGTGTGTAATGAGGAACTGCTGAGGGCAGTGGTCTTGGAAAGCCCTGCCTATATCCTGCAGCAAGCTCCCTAGGTGATGCCCTTTACCCCCAGTGTATCTGCCATCACCCCCTTCCCATGGCTATGACATTTACTTCTCTTCTGAGACCTCCAGACCCTCCAGACCTGCATTCATATTGCACGCTGACACAGCCACCTACTTTCAGAGACTCAGACTCATGTGCCCAAGAAACTTATCTGTCCCTCTTGAGTTTCCCATTTGAATTCATGGCCTCAACATGCTCAAAGCCAACAGGATCAACTTTTAAAAGACATCATCAGACTTCCCCTTTTCTCCCTTTCCCACATCCCACCAACCACCAAGTCCTGCCACAGGGGACCTTTCCTGAGTAGAGCACACAGACTTTCAGATCACACGAACTTGAGTTCAAATGCTGACACCGTCATTATTAGCTGTGAGTCCTTGGCCAAGACATAATCTAACTGAAGCTCATTTCGCCATCTGTAAAGTGAGTAAATGAGATAATGTACATAAGAGAACCTTGCTTCAGGTGTGGTATGAATCAGAAGTATTATTATGGCAACATGCATCCTTGATAGTCAATAAATGTCCATTGGGTTGAAAGTTTCTGAACAATTTTATATAACTGTGTGCTAGTTATTTTCTGTTTGCAACTCACTCCCAACCACCCTCCCCCAGCAGATCCATTCTCTACCCTTTCCACACTGCTCTATGCTCCAGACATTGAATCTCTTCAGAGCATCCCGGAGGGAAGTTGGGCTCCCACTAGCTACTGGTTGAGTTTAACCAGAGGCACAGCCATTGGACAATGAGGGAGGGGAGTGGGGCACGGGCAGGAGGTGAGAGATCAGGCTGTTTATTGCCTTGTCCTCTTCCTGCCATGGCTTAGATGGTGGTTGTGTTCTCTAAGCCCCAGATCTGGGGGGCAGCCCCTCTTTTACATCCTTAGTTCTCACCAGTTTAGAGGTCCCCCCTCCCCTTGCCCTTTCAGATCTGGGAGTGGTAAGGGCTTTTTACTCTGGCTAGTCTCTAGGTGCTGCATCATCCTTGGATGGTGCCCTAACCCTGTTCCACTTCTGCACAGTCCCTTCATTAAACTCTTCTCAGTTAAACCCTGTGAGTGTTCCCATCTGTTTTTATTAGAATCTGCCTGGGACAAGGTGCAAATGGCCTTTGGACAGAACGATCTGGCAGTGGCCCGCAGGGTGGAGAGCAGGGATGGGATCTGTCTGGAGAGAAAGCGTAGATGAGGGATAGGCTAGCAAGGCAGTGAAGTGTGGTGCGAAGAAGTGGCAGGTGGAAATGCACTCTCTTTTGCTGTGCTGAGCACCTCCCCTGCTACTAGCTACCCTGCTGTGTTGAGATACCATGTGTGTTCACTGTCTGCTTTAAAAGCCAAGCACTACTTTTAGCTGACTGTCTGGAGAATTGAAAGACAAATCTGAGGAACTGAGCATCTGATGGGCAACCATAGTGCCAATGAAACCCTGTTTTGCCTGCTCTATCCCAACCTCAGGACTAGTTGTAGTAGATCCTGTATTTAATTGGGACTATAGAAGTCTTTGTTTCTTTCCCAGCAAAACTCAAATATGCACTATGTTCCCTTAGCATTTCACAGACACCCCAACTTAGGATCGACTGTGTTGACTTTGAGGGCAGGGTCAAATCAGCTGGGTTCGGCTTTGGGTTACTCTGTCCTGGCTCCAAGGAAGTCCCTTTGGATGTCTGGGTTTGGGGGCTGGCTGGGGTAGATCTGGATGAGAGTGAAGCTCCATGAATTCTAAGCTGTGCAGAGCCCATGCACAGGGCAGATGAGACCAGAAATATCTTTGAAGTGACTTGTAGAAGGGGGAAGTGGAGCTATAGGAGGAAGATGGTAGAACTGGGGGCTCACCCCTGTCAAGATGTCACAGTGCAGAGGGGAGGAGGGTAAGACTGGCCTTTACATAATTCTGGTTCTGCAGAGGTGTACAATCGATGTTAGTTGGTAAATAAAGTACACCATCCATGTTAGTTGGTAAATAAAGTACACCATCCACTGCTCATGCTGTTGAATTGACTAAGGTAGTATTTCTTCTGTAAAAATGATCATACAGTTTTGAGTTTTATTTTCTTGCCTCGTTTAGGGATTATTAAGGATGATTGACAAGAAACAATTTCATTTGGGCAGGATCCATGATGGGTTCATTATTGCATTTCCTTAGGGCCTAGAATATAATTGACACTCACCAAATACTTGTGACATGGTATGATTCAGGCAGGCTGGAGAGTGAGGTCACTGTATCTGTATCTCACCAAAGATGCTACCCAATGATGGACAACTTTCCCATCACAGGTTTGAGATTTGAGTTAGAGACTTTCCTAACTGAAGCATACTTTGCACTCCGTTCTCTTCCCTCTGGCTTCGCTTTGCTTTCCTCCTGCATTTCTCATTGGCAGAAGCAGACTTGCCCTGGACAATATGCACACTTAGCAGGAGCCCCGGAGAAACCCTGCTGTTGTGTCCTCCACGTCCAGCATGGATTTTCTCCCTCGTCTTTTCCCTGGCTCTGCCCGCTGCATTTTAGGACTTGGAAGTGCATTGTAAAGACTGCCCTAATCGATTCCTGGATTAAAAAGGATGGCCTGAGAATGCCGTGATAATCACAAGAGGAGAGCAGGACCCTGCCCCAAGTAAACTCTTCCCTCTTCGTTTTTCATGTTTTGATCTTATGAGCCTTGACTAGGCTCCATTGAAAACAATGGCAACCTCTTCAAAGGGGACTATCAAGCCCTTTAAATGGGCTAATTATGCTCCCGGTTCCCACCATCTATCCGCCCTTGACAAGCTCTAGTAGAAGTCAACAGGTGGTTGTCCAAATATAAATGAAAAGGCTTAACTCTAAAACAGGGCTGTCTGAGGGGATTTTTAGGAGACTTTACTCTGTGGTTTTGGCAGTGACCCTGTATTTCTTTGCCAGTGTACGGAGAAATTTGACCTGTGTCACTCAGAGTTAGTGATTTTTATCACTACTGTCTTTACATAAGACCTACCCATTCTTTCTCTTACCCCCAAAACTCAAAAATAGGAAGGAGAGAGAGAGAGAGAGAGAGAGAGAGAGAGAGAGAGAGAGAGAGAGAGAGAGAGAACAAAGGAAAGGCAATGATACAGGAACATTTGGTGAGTCTATATTTTATTCCCTTATTAAAGCCACATTTATAGATATCAAAAACAGAGGGCATTTTGATGTGGGCAGAGTGGGAGGAGAGGTGTTTTGCAATCAAATTTCTCTCAATAAAATTTGCAGACAATACTATGACAAATTATTAGAGTTATCTGTAGAAACAACATTTATTTAAGTTACTGCCAACTTCTCAAGGAGGATTGAGAAATAAATAACAGGGGGTCAGAGAAAGGAAGGACCATAGGATATCATCTTTCTAGTTTAGCCTTAATTTTCTTTGGTATGCTCTCTTTCTTTACCTCTTAGGCAGCCAACCACCACAGACAGGCCATGTGACCCTACAGAAAAATATTGACTCCAGGCAAAACCCATTTTCCAAAGCAGATTCTGTGTGTTCAACGTGGTAGCAAATTTGTCAGTAGAATGTACCATGCAGAAACATTGCAAATTTAGGGATTTAATTCAGAATCTAACTCTACATTCTTCGTCTTCCTCGGGAAATAGTTTGAGACTACTTTAGAAGAATAACCTGTCTTCTCTTCCTATTTTAGGAAGTCATCCTGGGTGTTTAGTAATTCCGTAAAATCACTTAAAGAGATAAATTTAACAGCTTTTTAAAATCTAGGGGCAGAAAGCTTTGATTACATAAATAAAAAATATACTATATGATGTTAATAGGTTATATGACTCAAATAGAAATCCCCAGGTAAACATCAGGGACAAAGGTAAACACTCACATTAATCTCTAAGTAATGCACTCAGCTTACATACATATAATAACTAAGTTATAAGAATCAAATAAAAATCCCTAGGTAAACAGCAGTGACAAAGGTCAACACTCACATTAATAGGAGGCCAGTGTGGAGTCCTTCATCCTCCTTCTTGACCAGGGGAGGGAAACCTGGACCCCCCAGTCCCAAATGTCCAGCTGGGTCAGTAAGCAGGACACCTGCCTTTAGGAGCTGCCATCTGGAAGGCTCTTTGCAAGCAGCTCCCTGAGCCTGGTAACTTGGGTTTTCTAAGATGCCTGAGGCTCCTCCTCCGACAGCTCTCCTGCGATATGGCCCGAGGGAACACACCCCCTGTTTTAGCCTGATGCCAATTTCCGATGGGCTGGGGACAGCTGACCTCTGTGGAACAGGCACCCCCGTAGCCTGGGTGACTCCACTGTGTTCCCAAACACCGAGATCCCCTCTTAGCCTGCTACGGCGGGGCCTCAGCATCTGGTGGAGCAGGGACGATGCTCACGTGCTTTCTTTGCTGTGGGAGAAAAGGGGCAGGCTTGGCCCACAAGGAGGTGAACAGAGGCCACGAATGAGTCCAGAGAGAGCATCATTTGGAACCGACGTGGTCCCTTTTCTTCCCATATCTACCAACCTTGATATGGAGGAGTTGCCACAGGAACAGAGCAAAAGGCATTTACAAACATTGTGTGTGAGTGTAGAACGATTTTGTTTCTCAGCCCTTGTTATGGGATGGCAGACGTTAGCACTTGATAACATTGATGGTCGTGCCTAATGAGCTTCCAAATTAGAGAGGAGAGGAGACCTGGCTAGCCTCCACATGCTATTGGCATCAGGAACATGGTAAAAGTACAATTTAGCACTTATCTTAAGAGCTTATGAATGTCAAAGAATGTTGTAAACTGAAGAATAAGTCTATCTAGCAAATCCACAGTGCCCCCTCTACTGGCTAATTAGTTCTGTGGGTTCTAAGAGAACGAATTTTCTACATGAAATGAAAAAAAAAATGACTGATGCCAGGTGAAAGGGGAAATCGTACCATCAAGTTGTAAATGTCTAATTAAAACTTTGTGAAAAGCAGCTAGCAAGAACTAAATACTACGACTTAAGCTCAAAAAGAGAAGAGAATGACTTTTCATCCATCTTGGGAAGGTAAACTGTTCCAACAGGCTGCCTTTGTGTGAAACATTTCTTCAAACTCCTCTTTGGGAGACTGTTTTCAGATTCACTTACTCCAGAATCATAGTTTTGTCTTGTTTTTGACCAAAGCTGTTTTTACCTAGACTGACCGTGTTAATTTTTGGCCATTCAAAAAATCAAATTCTCTCTCAGAGAACAAATGTTTGCCACCACTGAGGAGAATGTACCTCAGGTTCTGAAGGGAATTCTGAAAGGGAGTTTCAAAAGCCCGTGGGCTAGAACTGCATTGTTGAAATAAGCACAGTTTACTGCCATTACTCTGAAGTAAATAATATCCATTCAGGTGTGATGGGGGATTTGGTAAAAGTCAGATTGCTTTAAATCACACCTTACAAATTTCATAATGAGATTCATGAAAGTCATTTTTAACCAAAGGAGGATTGCTAAAATGTGTACAATTCTTTTTAAGATATAAGAGGAAAGTGCAAATCTTTTCTCATCCCTTTCAAAACACACTGGCGTGTGAAGACTCTTACACTTAGTGTTTATGAAAATATCTACCACTCCTGCCATGTCGTAAGAGCTAACACAAATTATTTCCCCATTTTTATTTTTCATTCCTTCTGCTTCCCTATCTTGCAATCGTTTATCACCAAATCTTAGAGATTTTTTAACTGATTTATTTTTCTCGAAATTTCTTTCTTAATGATAGTTCTCAGGCAGCCAGGAAGGTAGAGCCCATGTACGGCAAAGGAAGAGAACAAACCCTAAAGGGATTAAGAAAAGTCTGAGGTCCTAAGATATTCTATTTTCAAGATATCTTTCTCACAGAATTTCCCAGATATCTACTAATTGTAGTAATATGAGAGCATAATTGGACTGGGCTCGGAATCCTTGTTCCCTCCCTCCCCCTCCCTGACCTCCAGCCATTGCCCAGTCTCTGAAAGTCACATTGACATCTCAGGAACCATTGGAAAATTTTCAAAGCCCCAAAGTTTTCCAAAGTGCTGACTTAGAAAGCTGGGCTGCTTGGTGTGCATTTATGGAACTTTTCCACCAGGTTTCCTATTCATGTGGTGAAGCAATCAATATGGATGAAGTGACCCTATAACGCTCTGATCCTCGCCTCATTACGAAATCACCACCTCAGCTACACACAGATCAAGCACACCTGGGACCTCACAGGGTATTTGGGGGAAGGAGGTGGGATGGGGCGGAGGGCAGGTGGTGGTGGTGTCTTGGAAATAAAGAACATTCATCTCTTTAGAAGTCACTGGGATATCGGGCAAGCAGGGCTGTCCTCTAAGACAGCTCGGTGAGGGGATAGGGTTTGAGGCAGGGAGGTCTGTGCCAGGGCCTCATCAGCTGCTCCATCCTCCACCCCAGACTAATTTTTGAGTTGCGAAGGGTGGAGGACATGGACAGCCGCTGTGCTTAGTGCCTGCATTTTGGGGAGCCCACATTCCACATGTGAGCTCGAAGCAGCCAATCTTCAAGGTCAGTGCGCTTGGTGGACAGTGTGACTGGGTTAGACACTCTGGGGTCAGAGGTTCAAATTCCTCCTGATCTATTAGGTCCATGTTCGTGAGCGACTTACATAGCTTCTCTGGGCGTCTTAGTGCAGAATGAGGAGGAATGCCAGCCTCACCGAGTTGCTGAGAAGACTTGAAACAGTAGGGAAATAACATGTGTGGGCACTTGCTTTATACTGACCCCCCACTGCTCCCTAATGTTGAACCCCTGTGACAATTTTGAAACCAGCATATAGCTGGTAGTAAAAGTAAGTAGTAAAGACATGGTTCACTGTCTGACTCCAAGTCCTGTGCCTTTTCTGCTACCCCGTAGTACTCAGCAAATGTCAAATTCTTCTCCAGAAGATTCCTTAAAACTAGAGTGAGTGGCAGGGCAACGAGGGAGCAGGAGGCTGGGGGATGGAGACAGACTCAGTAATGGTCTGTGGAAGGCACTGGTGCTTTGTGGGGACGTGCTGGCAAAGGAAAGATGTGTTTTCAAACCCATGTCCTTAATACCAGCCAAGGTCAACCCGAGAACAATTTGCAGTGGAAAATTACACCCGGCAAATTCTGCAGCCCGATCCTAATTAGGAGCTAACCTCTCTTATTAGGTGAACTTTTTCTTTATTCCTTCGCTGTGGAGAATGGACTGTCATTTGTTAATGAAATAGCATGCTAATATATAATTTGTGGATGATCAAGAGAAAATGTTCTTTCATAAGAAAAATAGGGCTTTTATTTCCCACTTTTTGTTTTTAATCCCTTCAAATTAATTAGTCCTTTAAACATGTTCTTTTGGCCTCATAATAAAGGAGTGGGGAATGAGACCACCTACTTCTTCCAGAGCCTTCTTTCGCATTTACCCATTTGTTCGGTCTCGTGGTTTTGCGGTTTCAATTCAGCCATCGTTTATTCAGATCTCAGAGGACGCTGAACGACACTCTCTGAAGTGGAGGTTACAGCTCCACAGAAACTTACAAGCAAATGCAATCAAGGCAGATACACATGGAGACAAGTGAGAGATAATGAGGGTAAAAATACCCCAGACCATGCAGATTTATAACCCAAGCCTGATGCCACTCCAGGGCCCTGCTTGCTGCTCTGGACTCGTTTATCTCACAGGGCCTCTGAGCAGGGATGAGTAATAGTTACAGAAGGTGCTAGAAACAGGGCAGACGCCCTGGCTTCTCCTGGCCCTAATGTTACTCCTTTCTAGTCCACTCTGGTTGCCTAGATTCTGGGCGCTGCTCTTACTTGGAAGGCACTTGGAAATGACGTGCTTCTCCTGACGGACCCACCAGCAGCGCTCAGGGGCCAGGTCAGCAGGAGGACTCACTGAGCTGTGCCCTGCTCAGTGGCAGGCTTGGGAGTAAAAGCTGAAGACAACGTGGTCCCTGCCGTGGAGGGCGTTGTTCCCCACTGGGCTGGACAGACTCGCAGACAGACAATTTTAGCAGTGGGGACAGGTGCAGCCATGGAGGGAGAGAGGGGGAGGGGAGAGCAGGGAATGGGCACTTTGCCTGCTCAAGGAGATGCCTCCACGCTGAGACTTGAGGATGAGCGAGAAGTCTACAGCCACACAGGCCACGAAAGTCAAGAAGGCCACAAAGACCCTGGAGGCCTTCTAAGCATGGAGACCAATTGAGCCAAGGCGTGGAGGTTGCGGTCAGTATAAGGGAAATAAAAATAATGAGGCAATGCCTGGCTGGCATGGCTCAGTGGTTGAGCATCAACCTATGAACTATGAGGTTACGGTTCGATTCCCAGTCTGGGCGCATGCCTAGGTTGTGAGCTCGTTCCCCAGTTTGGGGTGTGTAGGAGGCAGCTGATCAATGATTCTCTCTCATCATTAATGCTTCTACCTCTGTCTCCCTCTCCCTTCCTCTCTGAAATCAATTAAATAAATAAATAAATAAATAAATAAATAAATAAATAAATAAAAGTAATGAGGCAAAATGTGAGGCATCGGGCAGAGGCCACAGTGTCTATACGTCAGAGCTACAGAGAGGGGCTGCCATACCCCACACCAAGTTCCCAAAACTAGGTAGCTTAGAACAACAGAAATCCACTGCCTCACAATTCTGTTGGCTGGAAGCCCGAAAGCCAGGTGCTGGCAGGGCTGCTCCCTCTGCAGCTGCTGCAGGGGATCCTTCCTGGCCTCTCCCAGCTCGGCTGTCCCGTATGTACCTTAACTCCAATCCCTGCCTTCTCGACAGGCATCTTCCCCTGTCTCTTCACGTCATCTTGCCTCTATGTCTGTCTCTATTCAAATTCCCCTTTTACTAAGAACGCCAGCCATATTGGATTAGAGCCCAACTTAAGGCTCTAATTAACTTGATTATCTTGGTAAAGACCTTATTTCCAAACATGGTGACATTTTCAGGCATTGGGGGGTTGAACTTCAACATAATCTTTTGTGGGGGTAGAGGGGGTGAAACAATTCAACCCATAACACGGATGAAAGGAAAGAAATTACCTTGAGATTTTTTTTTGAAGTACAAAAATAAAACTCCTTCCCCAGAAAGTCTTAAGTTTTTCTTCTTAATGAAAATCCCGAATCTGCCCTTGTTGTAATTATTCTTTAATAAAGAGTTGTCTCTACTGAGCATCCACTCAAATTCAAGGTGCTTCATTCCAGATTTGAGGGCGTTGAGCATACCATTGGCACATACTTCAAACAGTGCAGAGGACTCATGTTTGCTCCAGGGAGAGTCCATCCATTCACAGGCGTAAATGGGAAGTCACCCTCTTTCTCCCAAAGTTGTCCTCTACAGGAAATGAATGTTTCTTTCTTAACCCTCCTTCGAACCCCTATCCCCTCAAACACATAAATAGTGAATCATTTTATAAAGAAAATACCAAGTGCAGTTTTTTGATTCTGTTTTGTTTGTGCGAAGCGGGTTATAATTTTGGAAATTTTCCTTCTATCAAATATTTTAAACCAACTATTTTTAATGGAAAAATACTGTGTAAGCACAAGGTAAAAAAAAAAAAATCAAATGGTACAAAATATTAAACATTAGAGTCTCCTTCCAGTCCTCTCCTCAGAAGCTACCGCTCATGAGTTTCTCACATGGCTTTCCAGAATTATTCTATGAAGAATCTTGAGTTCTTTGGGCAACTCACACTTAGTCAGAAACATGTTGTTAAGTGAACAGCAGCCTGGGGTGGAGGCTGTACAATGTTCTCCAACAGGGTCTGCTAGACATGAGGGACTCTTACCACTGAGCCCACTGCCTGGAAAGTACCTTTAATTTCCTAGGCTCTTCTCTTACTTTGCTTTCTTCCAGGTCATCTTTTCCACCACAGGAAGGCATTTGTCTACCTAATGACCTGCAAGCAGGAAGGATATTCTGTGACCTCACTTTGTTCTGTCGACCTTCACCGGCGACGCCTCAACTGATCCCTTTAAACAGTGGTTCTCAACCTTCTGGCCCTTTAAATACAGTTCCTCAGGTTGTGACCCAACCATAAAATTATTTTCGTTGCTACTTCATACCTGTAATGTTGCTACTGTTATGAATCATAATGTAAATATCTGATATGCAGGATGGTCTTAGGCTACCCATGTGAAAGGGTCGTTCGACTGCCAAAGGGGTCGCAACCCACAGGTTGAGAACCACTGCTTTAAGAGCAGATGGGACAGTGAGCTTAGTGGGTGCTCAAGAAGCCTTTAGTAAGTTTACTATTAGTTTCATTGTCTATTATTTTAAATTTGTATTTGTTCCACTGATACTTCTCAAGTGCTGTCTATGTATGAGGCCAGGTGCTCTGCAGGTGAGGGTACAAGGTGAACCAGTGCCCTCAGAGAGAGGCTGATGCTCTGGGGTTAGAAAATGAGGAATGAGGGGATGAGGTAGCATGTAAGGCCAGGAAGACCATCAGTGGCCAATTTTTGTGGCCACTTGTGTTCTGGCATCTGCATAGCTTTATTCTATTTGAAGGTTGTGCTTAGGTATGTATTTCTTCAGTTGATGCACAAGAGATATAATATAAATTCTGAAAGAAATACAGATTGTTCCTGAAAATGACTCAAATAATGAAGAAATTTTATATGTGATCTTTTTATTTTTTCTTGAATAAACCTTAAGTTGTGGTGAAATGGTGACTCAGCAACTCTGAAAGGTCTGACATCCCTTTAACAAATGGTCAGTTCAGTGTGCTTGGAATCAACATCATCGGGGTTGCTACATTTGCATCTCTCTTCAAAGCTGGCTTTTCTCTATTTAGAATTTATGTCTTCATGGGGTGGAGGTAGTTTGCTCCTATGGCTATATCAGAAACTGGGTGGTAATAGTTGACAGGAGTCTTCTTTTCTCCACTATCTGATAGGATATATAAAGAAATATATTTAATAGGAGTAACCAAGCCTGCCCCCCAAAGAGATATCATTTGACCAAATACGCTGTACGGGAGAAATAATTTTTAATGTCAGCTTTAAAAGTCAGTAAATCAAAAATAGAAGAGAACCTTTTAAGACCTTTGTCACACCATGAGGCATGCAGGCATACTTGCTAATTCGTGATGACATTTTAAACAGTCCTATTTTGCCAGGGGAAATAAGGACAGGGCATATTCCCCTTCTGAGGAGGTTCACAATGTCAGTTTAACTCCTGTGGTGCAGGAGGTGTAAGTGCCCGCCCAGCAGCTCTACCTCAGCGGCCTCCCTCGGGTCAGAACCCATTGTATCCTGGCTCAGCAGAGCAGTGAAAACAGGGGGGTTTCTTTGCTTCTTGACTCGTTTCTTCAGGTGACCCCAAGAGCATCCACCGGTGAGGGAATCACCCACAGAGGACAAAAGAAGCATCCATTGAGCTTAGTTAAATCTAAACTCAAAAACAGCAGAAGAGGAAAAAGCACGCTAACTAACTCTTTTTGTACATAACCAGGGAATCATGAGACACGGCTGCCCTGTTCCCACAGCCCTGGCCTGGAAGATGGATCCACAGCTGCCTTTGTTCTATTCTGCAATTTCAACATCACCTGCTTAGATGTGTTTCTGTGGAGAAACCCATGGATTCACCTCAATAGATTAAAATTTGCCCTAAAAATATAAACACATCCTACTAGTCTAGGCAAACCAGTTTTTTGAGACCTTTTTTTTTGATTCCTGAACTAAAGCCTTACCTTGAATATTACTTGGCATGTTTTTAGGTTTTTTAAAAAATTGATTTTTAGAGAGAAGAAGGGAGAGGAAGAAGAAACATTAATGTGAGCGAGAAACATCGATGGGTTGCCTCCTACATGGGCCCCAACCAAGAATTGAACCTGCAACCTGGCTATGTGCCCTGACAGGGAATTGAACCGGCAACCTTTTGGTGCATGGGACGACACTGCATTTTTATGAAATTAAAGATAATTCACTGAGAAGTGGGAAAATATTTGTTGCAGTAATTATTTGTAGTAGTTAGAAACAAATATTTGAAACAAATATAGAAGCCCATTAATTTAAAAATGAATCAATAAATTGATACATTTATATACTACTGGAGGCCTGGGGCACGAAATTCATGCATGGGTGGGGTCCCTAAGCCTGGACAGCAATCAGGGCCCATCGGGGCCTTTGGGCTGCCAGCCGGGGCCTCCCTTCCTCTGCTGCCAGCTGCCAGCCAAGGCCTTCCTTTGTTCCACGCCACCCCTGGTGGTGAGTGCATGTCATAGTGAGTGATCGAACTCCTGGTCTCCTGGTCAAACTCCTGCAGGTATACTTTGTGTATTAGCGTTTTATATGTTTAGATGATAAGCTATGTCAACATGGATAAATTTCAAAAACAATATAGAGTATTTTTATAACTTAATCTTGGAAGTGATATTGCATCCTTTGGACATATTCTGTTTATCAGAAGTTAATCTTTAAGTCTCATCATCATTCAAGGGGAAGGAATTGCCCACACTGGGAGACAGGGGTCACTGGGGCCATTTTGGAAGCTGTGTATCACAACTGCTATATATTGTTTTTGGATTAATGTGAAGATAATGTAAAAGCATGAAACAAATTTACATAGTTACATCAATAATAATATAAAAACACATACAGGAATGATAATAATTCAAGTTAGGAATTAGCTCTGAAATACAGAGAACAGAATTGGGGAAGGGAGTACCAGGATATCAACTATACCTATAATGTTTTATTTTTCTTTTAGAAAGTAAATATAGAAAATGTTAAAATTCAATACATTTGGGAGGCAGTGCAAGGATATTCATGCTGTTATTTTTGGCATTTTCTATATTTTTGAAATATTTTATAATAAAAAATGAGTACAATATAATAATAAAAACTTTTTCATACCATTTCCTGTGGTCTCATGGTGGGGTTTCAAGTACTTCACAAGTGTAGATCTAGGGGATAGGGGAGAGAGAACCGACTTTATTGGAGGTGTGGGTGTCACAAAGAGACAACTATTCAACTAACTGATCATTTTTAGTGTGTCAGAGCTATGAAGTCTTGGGCTGAGTGTTGGGGATGCTGACTCACCTTCTCACTCCGAGAAGACCTCACTCTGACCTAATTCAGGGGTATGGATTCTGACAGGAAAAGGAGTAGGGAAGGATGTGTGAATGTAAATTAGCTGCTCCAATCCATTTTTTAATATGGATTTTTTATCTCTAGAAAAAATTTTCAAATCTAGTGTTTAATAGATGTTTCAAATGTATTTTCAATGGAATAAACTGGTAAAGTGGTCAGGTAAGTTTTCTATTTAGAATCTGCACTTTTGCTTATATGTATGGTATTCTGATTGAATGGTGCATTTTCCTGAACTTTTAATAAACATTTTGAGTATCATTTGGTTTTCTTGTAATTCTTCATCTTTTATCCAAGACATTTGATTTTTAAAATATAACACTTTTTAAAAAATAGCCTGCAATTATTTTTTCCTGCATTTTATTGTTACATGTACTGACCACATTCCCCCCCCCTCCCCCCCAGTAAATGTTAGAGATAAACATCTTTCCTTTTCAGAAAGCAAGGATAGGTTAGGAACTTTATCTGAATGTTTTACATTGAACAAATTTCTTTGGATTCATTTAAACAAACAGAAATTTCTTTTTTTTAAATATATTTTATTGATTTTTTACAGAGAGGAAGGGAGAGAGAGATAGAGTTAGAAACATCGATGAGAGAGAAACATCGACCAGCTGCCTCCTGCGCATCTCCCACTGGGGATGTGCCCGCAACCCAGGTACATGCCCTTGACCGGAATCGAACCTGGGACCCCTCAGTCCACTGAGCCAAACCGGTTTCGGCCAGAAATTTCTTTTTTAAGAGAGATGCTTGACATAGAAAGTCTTTGCATACCATCAATTTATTGACTTCGCTGTATAATACTTAGATTCAAAGATGTTGGAAGATTTCCTTTTTTTATGGTTTTAAGTATTATATATGTCTCCTTTTTTCCCTATTGACCCCTGCCCCCGCCGCCACTCCCGCCCCTCAGGACAAACCCCCACCGCCCCAGGGTCCGTGTCCACTGGTTATGCTAATATAATATGCATACAAGTCCTTTGGTTGATCTCTTACCCCTCCCCACTCCCCTGCCTTCTCTCTGAGGTTGGAATGGTCTCACCAGTGTTTCTTAGTCTCTGGATCTATTTTTGTTCATCAGTTTATGTTGTTCATTATATTCCACAGATGAGTGAGATCATGTGATATTTACCTTTCCCCAACTGGCTTATTTCTCTTAGCATAATGCCCTCCAGGTCCATCCATGCTGTTGCGAATGGTAAAAGTTCCTTCTTTTTTATAGCAGCATAGTATTCCATTGTGTAGATGTACCACAGTTTTCTAATCCACTCATCTGCTGATGGGCACTTAGGCTGTTTTCAAATCTTAGCTATGGTCAATCGTGCTGATTGGTGTTTCTGGTTTCTTGGAATATATTCCCAGAAGTGGGATTACTGGGTCTAATTGGAGTTCCATTTTTAATTTTTTGAGGAATCTCCATACTGTTTTTCACAGTGGCTGCACCAGTCTGCATTCCCACCAGCAGTGCACTAGTGTTCCTTTTTCTCCACATCCTCTTCAGCACTTGTTGTTTGTTAATTGGTTGATGATAGCCATTCTGACAGGTGTGAGATGGTACCTCGTTGTTGTTTTGATTTGCATCTCTGGGATGATTAGTGACTTTGAGCATTTTTTCATATGTCTCTTGGCCTTCTTTATGTCCTCTTTCAAAAAGTATCTATTTAGGTCCTTTGCCCATTTTTTGATTGGATTGTTTATCTTCCTTTTGTTAAGTTGTATGAGTTCCCTGTAAATGTTGGAGATTAGGCCCTTATCGTATACCATTGGCAAATATGTTCTCCTATGCAGTGGGCTTTCTTGTTGTTTTGTTGATGGTTTCTTTTGCTGTGCAGAAGCTTTTAATTTTGATGTGGTCCCATTTGTTTATTTTCTCCTTAGTTTCCATTGCCTAAAAAATAACACTTTTTAAAAAAATTGTGGCTAAATACACATAATACACATACAGTGGTATTAAGTACATTCATATTATTATGCAACCATCACCAACATCCATCTCTTAAACTTGTTTTATTTTGCAGAACTAAAGCTATACCTATTAACTTCCCATTACCACTTTCCCTCAATTCCTAGCAACTACCATTTTACTTTCTGTCTCTATGAATTTGACTGCTCTAGGTACCACATACAAGTAAAATCTTATAGTATTTGTCTTTTTGTGACTCTTAACTTTGCATTATGTCCTCGAAGTTCATCTATTTGTAGCATATTTCTGTATTTCCTTTCTTTCAAGGCTGAATATTCCATTACATGTACATAACACTTTTTTTTAATCTATTCATCTGCTGATGGACACTTGGGTTTCTTCCATGTTTTATCTATTTCAGATAATGCTGCCATGAACATGGGTGTATAAATATTAAGATCCTGCTTTCAGTTCTTTTGGGTATATACCCAGAAATAAGGTTGCTCAACCATGTGGTAATTCTAGTTTTAGTTGTTTGAGGAACTGTCACACTATTTTTTCACAGTGGCTGTACCATTTTACATTCCTATCAACAATGAACAAGGGTTCTAATTTCTCCACATCCCTGCCAACACTTTGTTATTGGGTGTTCTCCCCCCACCACCCCCCATCTAATTGGTGTGAGGTGGTATCTTATTGTGGTTTCAATTTGCATTTTCCCAGGCATTAGTGATGCTGAGTATATTTTCGTGAGCTTGTACATGTTTTTTAAGAAATGTCTATTCAAGTCTTTTGCCCATTTTTGAATCAGGTTGTTTTTTTGTTGTTGTTGTCTAGTTTTTGGAGTTACCTATATATTCTGGATATTAATTCCTTATCAGATACATGATTTGCAAATATTTTCTGCCATACTGTGGGTTGCCTTTTACTCTTAATAGTCTTTTGATGCACAAAAGTTTTTAATTTTCATGAAGTCCAATTTGTCTATTTTTCCTTTTGCTGCCTGTGCCTTTGGTGCTATATCCAAGAAATCATTGCCAAATCTGATGCAAGACATTTGACTTTTAATTACAGTCACCATTTCTCTTTCCCTCACTGTTTACCAGGGTGGAACAGATCTCATTTTTTGTCTACTGAACCTATAACACATGCATGTAATTACAACTTGGGTGTACTTTACATTTTCCTTTGCATTTTAACATCTTATCATTGTTTCATTATCTTTAGCTGATTTTATTAAACAATTTTTGTTCTGAAAAATTTTCCCAGGTATTGGATTACTGTAATTGGTATCATCTTTCTGATTCTCTTTTTAAGCTGTTTTCCAGCATCTTAAAAGCCTGTGTTTTCAGTCTGATTGCTGGTGCGTGGATTTGTTGGAATGCACAGGCAGATTGCATCTCAGTGAACAGTTAGCTATTTTAAATATGTCAGAATTGTCCCTAGAAGATTTCCTAAATAAAAGCTGATTCCAATCAATTTACCTAAATTCAATCTGAATTACCTCAGACTCTGTCTTTAACACATTCAGTGTTTATGCAGTGCATCCTCATGAGTATTTAAAATATTGTTTGGGGATAGTATGAAGCATCCGAAAATAATTAGCACAGTGGGCAAAGATAACAAAATGAGAAAACTGAAACATAAGATGCAGATGTACAGTCATTTTCAGCATGAAAAGTAACAATAAATTGAGAGCACATCTTTCTGGGTTGGAGAGCTGCAAACAGCAGCAGGACCAGTGTTTATGAGTTGCAGCATTTTATAAGATGGACAGAAGCCAGGATCATCACTGTGGTCTATTAAATGATCTGGGTACAGTTATGTTTCTATAATTGATTAGAATTGTCCATGGAGAATGTTATTTGCTGCAATCCAAGGATTTCTTCAATGTTTCAGTTTCTCCAAAGGCCACTTGAAGGGTAAAGTGTTTTTAGAGGCATGCGTTTTTTCTAAAGTATCAGGAAATAAGATTGGGGTTTTACCAAGATGTCTGTATTTTTCTCATTGCTTCTGCTGAAAACAGCACTATATTGGAAGACGGTGGTATATTGTTTTCTCCTTATTTTGAGCTTGAACTGGGTTTCAGAAGTTGGATAAAATGGTGTAAAAATAGTTACTTCTTTGAGAAAAATCAAATATTTGCTTTTAAGAGGAAAGGGCTTAGGTTTTTACTGAATATACTTAAATTGATTTTCATGCTTATGCAAGCATAGGAGCATAGTGGGAGACCGGGCCAAGTGAAGTTTGCTTGCAATATTAAGGAAAAGTACACAAATGATTTTAAGGACAACACACCTTGCGATTCAAGCACTGGGTGAAAGTGTGAGGTGCCCCCACGTGTTCTTGCTCTCAGAAGCCGTTGTGCTTCCAGAATAGTCCCAGAATGGCCCCTGGCAAGGTTGTGAACTGGTAGTTTGTCCCAGAACCCACCAGGGGTAAAATGAGGCAGCCAGACCTCTCCTCCATTGTCCGGGCTTCTATCTACCCTTAACTATCTGTCAAAACATGTTTCCAGGAAGCATCCTCAGAAAAGTTCCACTGAAGTCATTCTCCTTCCCACATGTGTGCTGGGCGGCGACTGAAAGTGTGCACGCATTTGCCGCTGGAGAAGTGGAAACACTACAGCACAAGGAGTGGAGCATAAGGGCACCCTCTCTGGGCACAAAGCTCTTATTGTTCTTGGTGGGTGGGGCTCTGAGCCTACTGCCCACTGACATATAAGTCAGTCCTGAAGATGAGTTTATTTACGATTCATCACGTTAACTTCCATTTATTATTGCCTTTTTTTATACTTCTTTGTCATTTTCTAAGAATTTTCACACACATGATTGATTCAAAACTGATAAAAACCCTTGCTGTGCCAGGCACGGTGTGGACCGTGATGAAGTTCACTGCTCTTCTTGTCACGATGGAGCCAACTACTCCGGGAGGAAGCCTGGACAGGCATTCCATTTCATAGGTGAGACAATGGAACAAAAAGAGAGCTGATCAGATATATTGTCCTAAAATCTTCCAATCTGTGGTGGAATCAGCAAGTACAACTAAGGTAACTTTACAGAAACTCATATGAAAGGGGGAAAAAAACCCTAAAAAATAAAGACTGCTTCTCTAGCTACAGGTAGCCCAACTTTTCTTTCTAATCCCTAACTATTCCCTCAAGATCCCTGGGGAAACTGTGATGTAATAGAAAATGGAGCATATTTTCTGATAATGAGCAGTGAAAGTAACAGGTGAAATGCACATTCCTGGCCTGCTGCCCATCATTAGGCAATTTTGTATTGTAATGAGAAGAGCTTATTTGAAAGCTCAGTTGAAGTTATTGGCATTCTTTGTTAGAATGACTCTTACACACTTTCATGGTGTATCAATTTCAGGTATTTATTTATTTATTATTATTATTTTTTAAACACGCTTTTAAAAAATATATATATATATTTTATTGATTTTTTACAGAGAGGAAGGGAGAGGGATAGAGAGTTAGAAACATCGATGAGAGCGAAACATTGATCAGCTGCCTCCTGCACACTCCCTACTGGGGATGTGCCCACAACCAAGGTACATGCCCTTGACAGGAATCGAACCCAGGACCCTTGAGTCCGCAGGCCGACGCTCTATCCACTGAGCCAAACTGGTCAGGGAAATTTCAGATATTTAAAGAAGTATGCCATGATGTGTCTCCAGTGTGATTTGGAGTTCAGTGGAGAAACAGCTATGATGTTAAGGCAGATAATGTTTGATGAATGAAGATCTCTATCAGTGGCTTGCTTATTCATTTTTTTATAACCATATTGTGAATTTTTTTCCAATGAAACTTTCTCCTGTAATTTACACCCATTTCATTTTTATTTTTGAGATATTTTATAAGAGTTTATTTAAGACAAACTGACAACCTACACTGGGAAGCAAGGTCTCAATACTCCCCTACACGCATTTGATTTTTTGCTGGTCCACTGGTATTTTGTTTGTTTCTAATAAAACTCTTGCACCAATTTGACTAAAAAGCAGTCACAAAGGTAGAACTTACTAGTATACATACAAATAAATGTTGTCCCTTCAGGCTGGCTGAGGAAATATGCACCAATTCTGATGTATTGCCACGAAGAACATTTTTGAAATGTTCCTTTTCCGATTGTCTGGTGCTGATTTACAGGCCACAGGGAAAGCAGTTTCATTTTGATGGCAGTCAGCACTACTCAGTGTTAGTCTTCTCACTCGCAGGACGTATTCGGCTGTTTCAGAAGCTGTCTTTCCCCTGAAAGCTGGCACCTTTGAGGCCACTTGGAGATATTGGCCCTTGGTTGTAGTAGGGAGTTTCAAAATGGGCTGGAACAATCCTCCACATACTGCAAAGTACAGTCTTCTGATGCCAAGACGAAAAGGATGGAAAGCTCAGGAATATAATTAACCTTTGATCAGCCCTGATAACTTCAAATCATTAACCATTTGTACACCATGAGAGTCTATCGTGGCATGGGGGGATGGTTTCCGTTTTGGACGCTTGTCAGTTAACTGGTTAAAAAACTGCTTCCAATAAAACTTGGAATCAATGACTGCAATCATTTAAAATGATTATACTTGTTTTCAATGAATAGGCATGGCATCTACATGGTTTTTAACAAGTTCTAATAAAATCAAGGACACAGATAATAAGTCAAGAGTCAGGAAACATGGGTTTGGGGATCCAAAGACCCTTTAATTAGAAGGCTGTACTATGCTTCTGTTCAGCCAAACATGGACTGATTTACAGTCCATTATGTTCTCCAGGAAGTTTCCATAATGAACTGCTTAACATTAATTTACAGACACAGTAATACTCGTAAACTTTAATCAAATGCATTTAGAAATTATTCTCCAAATTCAGGCCAATTGAAGAGTAAACAAAAAAATTTAAGTATCCATTCAGATGAGGCTGTCTGGACCCACAGCTTACCTTGGGTGAGACGGGACCCAATATGTTAATAGCACCCCAAGATGGTTGTCAAATTGACATGCAAAAGACTTGGGATGAAGGTCAAAGTAGAATCCCTGAAATCTCACTTAAAGGTTTCAAATTTGAAGAATTTTATTTTCCAAAAATAGTACCAGGATGAAAAGTGAGAGAACTGAGGCTGAAATTGTGGGAATAACTCTTCCCAGAAGTCATTGTAGCCATCCTCCATCACTTGAAAAACAGGCTTCCAGGACAATCTGGAATCAGCTACCATTCTCAGGATTTTTGAGAACCTTGAAATAATACAACTAGAACTCATTAAACTCAAAATGTTTATCTCCCTATGTCGCTTAGATTTAGAATTTAGATTTCTGAAAACAGAAAAAAAATGTTAACCTAAGGACTCAATACACATTTTTAAAGTCAATGGAAAGATTTAAAAGTTAATTCAGTTGTATAAGTTCTTTATAAATTTTGGGTATTAACCCCTTATCAGATGTATCATTGGTGAACATGTTCTTCCATTCAGTGGGTTGTTTTTCATTTTATTGTTTCTTTTCTGTGCAAAACCTTTTTAGTTTGATGTAGTTCCATTTGTTTATTTTTTCTTTTATTTCCCTTGTCCCTGGAGACATGTCAGAAAAAAGATTGCTATGAGAAATGTTCGAGATTTTACTGCCTATGTTTTCTTCTAGGATTTTTATGGTTTCCCGACATATTTAAGTCTTTAATCATCTGGAGTTTTTTCTTGTGTATAGTGTAAGGAGGTGGTCTAGTTTCATTTTTTTTTTTGCATGTATCTGTCCAATTTTCCCAACGCCATTTACTGAATACACTGTCTTTACCCCATCATATGTTCTTGCTTCCTTTGTTAAATATTGACCATAAAGGTGTGATTTTATTTCTATCTATTCTTTTCCATTGATTTACATCCCTGTTTTTATGCCAGTACCACACTGTTTTGATTACTTTGGCCTTATAGTATAGTTTGCTATCTGGTAGTGTGATACCTCCAAGTTTGTTCTTTCTCAAGTTTGTTGAGGTTATTCGGGGTATTTGTGGTTCCATATACATTTTTAGAATATTTGTTCTAGTTCTGAGTATACCATTGATATTTTAATAGGAATTGCGTTGAATCTATAGATTGCTTTAGGTAGTATGGACATTTTAATGATGTTAACATCAAGAAAACAATTGCCCAGCTGGCTGGATCAGTGGTTGAGCAACGGACACCTATGAGCCAGGAGGTCACGGTTCAATTCCTGGTCAGGGCACATGCCCAGGTTGTGGGCTCAGTCTCCAGTGGGGGGCATGCAGGAGGCAGCCAAGCGATGATTCTCAGTGTTGATATTTCTCTCTCTCTCTCTCCCTTTCCCTTCCTCTCTGAAATCAATAAAAAAATATTTGAAAAAAGAAAAGCAAACAAATAAACAAACAATCAAGTTAAAAAAAGGGCAACGGACCTGAAATAGACACTTCTCCAAAGAGGACATACAGAGGACCAATAGACATATAAAAAGATGCTTGATGTCACTAATCATCAGAGAAATGCAAATTAAAACAATAGGAATCACCTCATGCTTGTCAAAATGGCTATCATCAATAAATCAATAAACAAGTGTTGGTGAGGATGCAGAGAAAAGGGAACCCTTGTGCACTGCTGGTGGGAATGCAGTTTGGTGCAGCCATTGTGTAAAACAGTATGGAGTTAACTCAAAAAATTAAAATAGAACTGCTTAATGACCCAGAAATTCCACTTCTGTAAATATGTCCAAAGAAACCCAAAACACTAATTTGAAAGAATATATGCACCCCTATGTTCATTGCAGCATTATTTACAATAGCCAAGATTTAGAAGCAGCCAAGTACCCATCAGTAGATGAGTGATTAAAAAGCTGTGTTACATTTACAGAATGAAATACTACTCAGCCATAAAAAAGTGAAATTAGCCAGTCAGAGAAAGGCAAATACCATATGACTTCATGTATATGGGGGAATCTAATGAACAAATTAATTTACAAATAATAAGAGATTCATAAACAGACTGACAGCTGTCAGAGAGGAGGGGTGTTGATGTGGCTCAGTGAAAATAGTGAGGGATTAAGCAAAAAGAAAAAGGAAAAAAAAAAAAAGAGGCAGATACAGACAACAGTATGCTGATTGCCAGAGGAAAAGGGGAGGTGGGAGAGGGCAAAGGTGGGATAAATGCTGGCGGATAGGGACTTGGCTTTGGGTGGTGCGCACGATGCATTATGCAGATGATGTGTTATAGAACTGTACACTTGAAAACTGTATGGTTTCATTAACCGATGTCACCCCAATACATTAAATTTTAAAAAGTTAATTCAGGTTATTCTTTTAAAGAAGCTGGCTCGTGAAATAATTTTTGCCTACTCATTTTGGATTATTTTTGAGAGAGAGATGGCCCAAAGTTATCATCAGTTCATATTATTCAATCATATGTAGTTCCTGTTGGGGGATCCTTTCACTGTAAATAGTTAGTAGCGGTGATGAAGAAAAGACAGGGTTCTGGTGAAAGAAGACAGGGAGCCAGAATCTCAGGCTAAAATGTTTTGATAATTTGAAGTTTTAAAATACTAGTAATACCCAGGATACATTGATATATAAACAGATTTCATTCTTTTCCATAAATAATGTCATCATCATAATAAAACTACCTATTATCTTTAGTCTCCTTTTTTATGTTGATATAAGAAGATATGGTAAGTAGCCTGTTCTTGGTGAGTCTGAGAGTACTTGTGATCTCTACAAGAGTAGGCTATCTCATGTCTCCACTGATTCCCTGTCCTTCTCTCAGAATTTGTCATAATCTTCTCTGGGGCCTTGCCAAAGAATTTCATTGCCTGCACATGAGATTTGCAGTCCTTACCCTCTAATTCAAGGTCATGTCACAGACTTTTCCATCCTTCTCGCCTGTCACTCCCTTTCATGTCTGAAAATGCAGACTAACTGGATACCTTAGGCTGGGGTCTACTCAGAGCTTGCTACTGTTCCACCTGGAATTCTCTTCTTTCATCTCTGCCTTCATAATTCTAACTATCTTCAAAACTCTGCCTAGATATCCCTAAATTATTTTTCTGAATAATAATTCACTGCTGCAATTACTTTATTATAGTTAGCTACATTTTATTTCATCACCAGGCTGCCTTGTTTGAGGGTAGGACATGTCTCTGACTCATGTGGGTATCAAACTACTCAACATAGTAGTACTTGGAATGCATATCTGACTGGCACTTCTAATGGAGTTGATAAACTCCAGAGGAATTTGAACAGGAATATGGAATTAATCTGATTATGTTGGCACCTGCCCTGTTATAATGTACACTTAACATTAGAATTTTGAAGTAATGACAAATAGCATTGGTCACTTATTGTTATAAGGTAAACATTTCCATGCAAGTGTACCTTACCTTACTAGTGCCTTCTGCAGCTTGTTGTGAACTAATCTCTTTTGACTTGAGATTAAGTTTAACTAGTCACATTATTTTTCCTTTCAGTAATGGACATAACAGAATTCTTTCTTATTGGTCCCAGGGCCTGTGTCACATGTCTGGCGAAACAGATCTTCTAGCTCCCCAAACCTACCTGCTCGCTAAAAGAAATGGCATTGATAAACATGAAGACTACGACATTGTTTCTCCTCAGGTTCCTGTATGGACTGGAGAAGTAAGTGGCTAAGGTATGAATTTTAATTAGAAAATAAACGGCCAAAGAAAAAGCAGGAAGACCTCTTTACATGAAGTGAACTTCAGACAACTCATGACCTTGGTGTGGTCACAAGTTATTTAGATTTAATTTTGGGAAGTAAATACCTGGTACCCACACACCATATTTCTTATCTTTTTTTCTTTCTTCCTTTCTCTCTCTCTCTCTCTCTCTTTTTTTTTTTTAGCATGGAGAAGGTGGTAAACACAAGCAATATGTTCTGGTTTCAGAAAGCCTTTTAAAATTTCCTTCATCACAGGTAAAAACCTACCTGTAGGGGTTGAAAATTTTCTGTTTGCCTAGGAGCCATCCTGAAGAAGGTAAAGTCAAAGAGTGGTCTGTACATGATTCAACACAAATTGCACTATACTTCTCTCCTTGTGTAAATAAATATTTCAGAAAAAAAGTGGAAGTGAAGTTTTGACATAGAAGGGAATAAGAACAGAAGAGTAAGTAATATGATGGAGAAAAAGCAGGAGGAATAACTGAGTCAGCTTGTCTTCAAGTGGCGATCTAAATATTTTATTTCCACTAGTTACAGTATCTACATTTTCGAAGGTCAGTATATTCTGTTTTCATCATTGAGCTCTATAATGTGATTTTACCTCTATATTATTAACATTTACGACTATAAGAAATTCTGGAAATCATTTCTACATGTGGCAAAGTATAAAGTTTGTTAACAAGACACAATGTGTGCCACCATACAGGTATCTTACATACTTTATGCTTCAGGATTAGAAATCTGTCACAATAAATTCTAACACTGTCACATCTCAGTGTAGTTTTCCTTAGAAAAAAAAAGAAGCTAATATTCTTGTAAACAGTACACTGTGCAATGTGAAATTTGTTTGATAATTCCTATATATAGTTGCAATATACACAAATTGATTCTCCTACAGGAGTATTGATTTTACATATAAGAAAATCCATGAAGACAACATTATAAAAGGCAACATTTGTTAAAAAGGCCACCGCAGTTAACTTGTGTTGAAACTGACTGCAGCTCCTGTCAATTTCCTGGGTGTCCTGAGGTCAGAAGTTGATTCCACCAAGGCAAACATCAAGTAATTCGACTCTGTCTAGGTGACTAAACAGCCAGACTCCTTAACCACTTCTTTCAAATAACTGCTGGGGTCAGGTTACTTCACTGTCAGGTCGGTCAAGGCATCGGAGATCTCCTCGTTGACCTGTGCAGAAATGCTCGCTGGTGTGACGTTGAGATGAATGTCGTACTGCTGGTCCAGGCCAAGGTAGCAGTCGCTCATTAAATACAGGGTGTAGATATACCTACAATAGAAAAATAGAACAAAGATGTCAAACCCCCTTGCCAATCACAGTCATATTCCATTCTTTCAGAATTTTGGTGGTAAGGTTCTGCTTACCTTCCTGGTGCTTCTGGGGTATAAAAGGAGATGGAAGCGACATGATGATTTCGAACATATCCTACTCTTTTCAAAGCAATAAGTTCTCTCTTATCCACTTCTCCTAATATCAAAAACCATCCTTCATCTTTTGATTTGGGGAACCGAGGGGCAACTGCATGGTTGTCTTGCTTTCCCTGTAAACCAGCAAAGAAAAAGATAAAGCATTAATAATTTCTGGACTTTCTATACCACTTGGTTGTGATTAAAAGGCCATAAATCTACACATTTCAGTCTATCTATCTGGGATGTTTTTAATTTTCTGGTTCGGTGTCTTGGATATGCTATCACTTATCTTTTTTCAAAATCCTCAAAATACTACTTTGTGGCTATAATTACCAGGGCATTTTGGCTCAGAACAGAAAGCCCTGAATCTTGACACTAATTTAGTAAACTTTCATAAATAATATTAATATCCAATTTGAAGATGAACAAACTGAGATAAACCAGGTTAACCAAATTTTCCAAAGATGTATTCACAAGAAACTGATACTTGGCGGGGGGGGGGAGGCAATCAAGACTAGATTCTAGACTTCAAAAAAATAAGCACTACACCACCCAAGACTAACACTCATACACAATAAAAACACATTCTAATAGAATATTAAAAAATACTTTCTCCGAGGAATGAAAAATTATAAGCCAAGCAATTTGTAAGATATATTAATCACCACAATCCAAGATTAGATATCACCATATTGACAGCACTTGAAGTCTTTATTTTAAATCAAGATTATAAAATACATGATTATTCTAGTGAATCTGTAAGACAATGACATCATGGTATAAAAAGTGCTAATAAAGACATGTATTAATAATGACAAGCTCCTGATCAGGCTTCATTCAAGATTTTGGAGGGACATGTTTTACTTAAGGCATTTTAAAAGACAGCATGGAGAATAATGTATTTTTCCAGCATTTACAAACAAAATTAAAAGGGTTGCCCTAACCGGTTTGGCTCAGTGGATAGAGCATCAGCCTGCAGACTCAAGGGTCCCAGGTTTGGTTCCGGTCAAGGGCATGTACCTTGGTTGCAGGCACATCCCCAGTGGGGAGTGTGGAGGAGGCAGCTGATCGATGTTTCTCTCTCATTGATGTTTCTAACTCTCTATCCCTCTCCCTTCCTCTCTGTAAAAAATCAATAAAATATTTTTTAAAAAACACACAAAAAACACAGTTGTTAAAAAAATTTAAAAGGGTTTATTTTGGCATGATTGAATCTAATTTTTAAGTAGCAATATTAAGGTTAAAAAAAAAAGTCATAGGTTTTCCCCATGATTTTACCTGTATGATTTTTTTTTTTTTGTAAGTTGGGATCTACTAACTCATCTAGACATTCTCATATTAAAGACTCTGAAATGCCAGAGGCCAATCGGTTCATACTCACAGGGACCGATTTTAGAATTAAATATCAAACAAGGTGGGACTTGAAGCCACATTACTGAAGGGACGTTGTAACAGGAGAAAGTTTCTCACCAGGCGATGTGTGAGAACAGAAGACAGTACTGGAGCACCACAGCCCCACTCCTGTGGCTTATCCCAGATGCAGGAAAGCCCCCGACTCCACTTGGCCCAAGAGAAGGCAAAGTCTTTCTTATTTCAATTATCATGGTTATTTCAAAACCCAATCTGGCCACATATGATGCACTAATAGTCTCAGAGTACCAAATGATTAATTTTGATGGTCACAGGCAACAGAAAAGAGTGCAGTAATTGCAAATAAAAGTACTGTACATCTCTGGCCTGCATGAACACTGACAAAGCCCTCTCATATGCATTATGAGGGAGGAAGAGGCAGATGTGGCAACTGAGGCACAGAAAAGCTTAGTGTCTTATTCAAATTCATGGAGCTGGTGGTAAAGCGTTGCTGTCATCTGCATCCAGCCCAACGTGGTTCCCACAGAACAAAGTGCTTCTAGGGCAGTGCTTTTCGAGCTTTCATGTCCTTAAAAAGTCATCTGGGGTGATGGGCAGAAGTCCAGATTTTGAGATCCTCCCTCCTGAGCTGCTGATGCAGACAGTCTGGAGGAGGGCCAAGGAATCTGCTCTTAAAGGCACTCCGGGAAATTCTGTTGGACTGTGTCTATGGGCCATATTTTGAGAACAGTCCCCCAGCAACATACTATCATGTAAGGTCGATATTCTGGGGTTGAACACTGGCACATGAGGAGAACTGAGTGAGGCCAGTTGAGAAAGAGGGATTCATGAATGACACGGATGCATTAGTAAGGGAAAAGATATGTGGGGTGCCACACGCTGGTGTCTGGTGTGAAGCATTTGAGAATGGAAACCAAACACTATACCTTGTGGAACCCAACGTGGGCTCTCTGCAGGCTGACTTGAAGCACATACTCCTGATCAGCATGCAACCTGATCCATCTGTGGTCATTTCGCTTGTCTGAAGTCATAGTGGTGATAGAAAGTTCACTGTGTCCTTCGGAGTCATCCCACCAGCCTTTGACACTGAGGGCAACATCTATCACTGGTAAGTGAGATAGGAAATTCCACGCCTGAAAAAAAAGAAAAGAAAATATAATAAAGAAAGTTAATTTGATTAAGTCCAGAGTCAGTGCAATGAGAACCTATGTACCATTTGCCTAGATTCCCCCAATGGTAGCATTTTCCAAAACCAAAGTATAATATTAATACCAGGATATCAACACTGACACACTCCATAGCTTGTGCTCAGACTTTCCAGTTTTTCTTGTACTTACTGTGTTCAAAAATAGCGTGCTTTTAATCTTTGTAGTTTAAAGTCCTCTTAAAATCAACTAAAAAAATTAATCATTATCTAAACTTGTGACCACTTTATTATAAATCCCTCCTAGATATTGAGTGACTACTGACTATACTAAAAGTAAGTTTAAAAATGTTTGTCATTGAGCTGGTTTGTGGTTTGTTGTAGAGAAGCATCCATTCTAATATTTATGTGACTTCTAAGGAAGAGAGCATTGCTTGGGGATATAAAAGTAACAAAAAATGTGATGCAACTGTTGATGTCAGACAGCAACATCCATTGACCACTTATTGTACAAAACGGTTTTTTTTTTTTTTTGGTCCATACTCTAAATTTATTCTGAAAGAAAAACATTTCTGTATGTGTATATCATAAGGGGCCTTATAAGTTCAGGGTTCCTTCTAAGAACAAATATATATTTTTGGCATTATATTGAGAATACAGATTAAAATGACACATACTAAAGGGGTAAAAAATACCAATTTTATTCTTATTGTTTAAATTGAATGATATTTGTGAGAAATTGGCATGCAAATAGTAACTTCATCATCAAAGAATGAATAAATGAATGAATGAATGAATGAATGAATTTCTAAGTCTCCAGAAAGGAGGAAGTAACAAAATAAACTTGATGTCCTCAGATAATTAATTGTCACCTTTTTCTATCAATTACAATTATGTGGCACTATCAGTGAAGAAAACTTCTCAATATAATGGCTCTTTTATCAGTTCCCATCTAAGTTAGTTTTAAAAGCACATGAATACTTTAATTTTGATTTTCCTTTTATTTTGTTAACACATACGACAGATTTGCTTAGAAGCTTTGATTTCCTGTTTGCTAAGACTTTAGTGCTGCTGAGCATACCAAATTGAAATAAAGTAGCCCTGATAAGTCAAACTACCCCTTAGGAATTAAAAAAGTGTAAGTCCAATGCAAATTTTCAATCTAATCCAATCCTATAACTTGTCATGTGACTCTGAAATTATGCCTGGGATAGATATTTAAATAGTCAAGCCACAGAATTGTTTACACTGTGCTTCAAGGTAACAAATGATGGCCTCTCCCCTGATGGAGCCAGTCATTCCAGAATCTAGAAGCTGCATGTACCACTTGATGTTCACTGACACCAGCCAGAGTAGAAAGTAACCAAGGAGACACTTCAATACACAATTTCTATAAAGCATTTAAATTTGTGAGACAACAAAAGTAACATATTTCTTGTTTAATGTACCATTAAGTTAGTGAACAGTATATGTTTTCAATTATTAGCAACACATTGGGATTTTACTTTATAGAAGTTGGCTCTGGCTTTTATACATAGGTGTTCTTTTTGTAGCACTTATTGTTTTTCACCCTCAGTGTGTACAGAGATATTTGTTGGGTGTGTATGTGTGTGTACACACACACGCACATATGTATATAAAACATGAGCTATTTTTTACAGAAACTGCTAAGACATTTCAATACCAGCCAAACATATTTATCTGAGGATTAATCTTCATCTATTGAATCAGGCAGGAGCACTGCCATGCATACAATTATTTAATTAGCAGCCAAATCCGCTGCCAGTCAGCAGCCGTTCCAGGCATACTGATGGGGTGGGAGATGCAAATCTCACAGTCGTCCTGCTTTTTCTCATTACTACTGCAATTAGCACTTAAATTGATGCTTTAAACATACTAATTTCTGGAATAATTCAGGATTTGTATGTTACCTGGGATCGCCTCACTGCAGAGCCAACACCAGATTGCTCTGCATATTGAAGCACTTTTGAGCCAAATAACCATCATCATATCAGACTGGGCCAATTTGCATTTGGTTTTAAAGATAACAGAATGGCAATTTATGCAAATAAATTAAGTAAGTTTACTTCTGAGTTCTCCCTGAACTAATTAAAACAATGTTCTAATTTTTTATCACATCTAAAACTTGGCTTAAAATCAATATATGCTATGTTAGAAATCTTTGTTGCTAATGGAAGCCTTGTTTTGATTTAAATACATTGTTTTTATTCATAATTTTGATGGTAATTTAGTTAGAAAGGTAAGAACTTATTATGAATATTTAAATAGTTTTTGGTGCCAATTTTGGGTTCAACAGAAATTGAACAATCAGACTTTAATGCCTGTTACACTTTTTCCAAGTCTTGCTCAAAAATCAGTTCTACTGGGGGGAAAAATGACATGGTTTAGAAGTTTCTTTATTTTAATACCTGCATTTACAAGTCAGTGTGTTAATTATGTTACAAATCCTGAATGCTTACTTTGACACGTTTAGGGTAAAACTGCTTAAGACTTAAAGGTCTAGATATGCCAAATATTTCTGGCATCATTCATTCATATTTTTGGCCTTTCCAAAGATGGTTTGGAGAGATGACTTATATTGTTTTTCACAACACAGATTTAGTTTTCCATCTAAGTTATATGGTATAGAAATGAGGAGTTTATTTGAAGGAATACTTTAGAACAGCCGTGGGCAAACTACGGCCTGCGGGCCGGATCCGGCCCGTTTGAAATGAATAAAACTAAAAAAAAAAAAAAGACCGTACCCTTTTATGTAATGATGTGCTGAAGGGGCGAGGAGTGCGCCCGGTCACGCAGCTTAGTGAAGGACAAGCTGTACTGGACTTTTCTCAGCCAGCTACTGAAACGACTCCTGATAATGCCAATGCTCCTTCTAATTACTGATACTGTCATTATTTTTAATATCATTATTGAGCTCTCTATATCAAGAACTACATGAAGCAGTTTACATAAAAACATGCTGCTTAATTTTCACAAGAACTTTATGAGACAGGTGTGTTGTTTCATATTCATAATCATGGCTGGTAAATGGTGGACAGAATTTAAATCCAGGTGAGTCTGACTCCAATAACCAATGCTCTAAGTTAAAAAAAAACTCCTGGTATAAATTCCCAGAGTAAAGGAGCTTCAAAACATGGAAGGTCTTACCTGCTTCATTTTTGGGGCCGGCAGCTCATTTTCTATCATGGAGCTGAACACCTGCTCCTTCCCTCCACAGGCGTGGATCAGTTCAGGAAGGCACTCGATGAAGCCAGGGCCACCCACACGTGGACCCTTCACACCTGGGCTCCATTTCCTAAAAAATAATACCAACACCAACCAAATCATTCTTTCGTAGCACGAATGAGATTTTCTGACAATGATGGCTTATAAAATTTGAATAGTTTTTAAAAACATGTATTTAAAATGCCGTTATTGGTGTCAAAATCAGCTTGCATTCTTTTTTTTTTTAAATCCTCATCTGAGGATATACTTTCACTGATTTCTAGAGAGAGAGAGAGAAAGGGAAAGGAAGAATAACATTGATCAGTTGCCTCCTGTATGCGCCCTAATGGGTAATCAAACCCGCAACCCACGTATGTGCCCTGACAGAAAATAGAAGCTGAAACTTTTTGGTGAATGGGAGGATGCTCCAACCAACTGAGCCACCTGGCCAGGGCCAGCCTGCATTCTTTTTTTTTTTTTTTTAATATATATTTTATTGATTTTTTACAGAGAGGAAGGGAGAGGGATAGAGAGTTAGAAACATCGATGAGAGAGAAACATCGATCAGCTGCCTCCTGCACACTCCCTACTGGGTATGTGCCCACAACCAAGGTGCATGCCCTTAACCGGAGTCGAACCTGGGACCTTTCAGTCCGCAGGCTGACGCTCTATCCACTGAGCCAAACCGGTCAGGGGCCAGCCTGCATTCTTTAAGATTGTCAATCCAAGTCAGTATCACTATCACTACATAAAATGGGTAAATCATATCTGAGCTCGGTGAATAGTGAGGTTTGCAGACAGCAGGTTAGCAGAAAGCACTAATGTGCACCAATGCTGCTACGTGGTTCAAGTCTGAACTGGAGCCCTGACATGTTTTTAATGGATGCAGGCAAAGGACTCTAATGTAATCACTTGAATAGGTTTTCATTGTAAATAGTTGGGAATGTAAGATTTAATAAAGTACATTTTGGGAATATTTACAGTATAAATAGCGCCAATCCCAAGAATGTAGCACGCCTACAGCTTATTCCCTATCTGCCATTTGTAGAGCAAAAAGAAACATATAATTAAAATTATACCAATATAGCACTTTTCAGGGTGACAGTAAGAAGTGGACCAAATCTCCTAGGCCCCAGCAGCTTCCATAACAGGCTTGCGTGCTGAGTTGGGTAAGTACTCTTAGGTGTCTGCTTTACTACTGAAACCCAACTCCCGTAACTCTTAGCACCACATTGGAAGGGTTCCCGAAACTGAGCTGCAGACATATGAGCTATCTGCTTTCCCCTCATGCCACCAGCTGCTGGTGCGGCTCACTCACTGAATGTGCCTTTTGCTTTCCAAGGGACAGCCCGTGGTGGGACTCAGCATCACGGAAACAACTGCCCTGGAACCCACTTGAGACAAACTGAGGGACTTTGCTGAGGAGACCCCATGTGTGGCTGAGGTGCTGGTTGGCACCTGCATCTAGATGTCTCAAATGACTGCCACTCCTAGTCTGGCTGACAAGGGGCAGAGGGTGCATGACGGCGACCTCAGTCAGACTGTTCTGCTGGTCCCCATGACTGTGAACCCACGTGTTGGCTGCAAAGTGTCTCTGAGTTGGTGTGAAAGAAACGTTTTCACTTAAACATTGCCAACCTTGCTTGTAATGTGTACTGTTCTTTTCCTTGCTAAAATATTTGTAGCCATGTACATAGGACCTAAGGGTAAATAACTTGATGATAATATAGACTCATCTTTTAAGCACAGGTTATATCTTGAGCTGTTAGTATACATAACTACCCAGTTTTGGACATTTTGTAGATGCACAATTTACGTTTGAACTATGGATTTCAGATTCTTCAAATCTATTCTGCAATAACAGAAATTGGTCATTTATTTTGCTTTAGACAACAAAGTTGTTTAGCATCTTCTAAAATAAAGGTTGGTACTGTAAAGGAATAAACACAGTTAAAACAGAAATGCATCCAATGTTGCAAGTGGAGAACAATTTAATAGGAGGTTAAAATGAACTGCAGTTCAGCTTGGGACAGGATCGAATTCCAAGTGAGAATGTTGCCTCACGAGGCCCCATCTTCCTCTGGGAAGCGGGGGCATTTTCCCCGTGAGGAATCAACATTCTAGGCACAACCTGAAAACCAAGTGACCACACATATAACGAAATGAATTTTTTGAAATTTCAAGTCCAATGACATTGACAATTACCTGAAGATGTGAAGATGGTGCTGCTCTATGTGTGGGATTGTGAGAAGAGAAGACTCTTTCAGCCACCGACCCTGGATCACCATCTGAACCAGGTGAGTGATGTTCAGGGCAGTCACCAGCCATCCCTGGTTTGCAGTCACATCGAGCATCGCCTGATCAGGAAAAATGCACAAGTTACAAGGATACTATGGGAGCTGATGTCAGCTTAAACAAAAAACAAACACACAAAATTTCCCAAGCATTACACATAAATATATAATGAAAATGGGAACCAGAAAATAAACTAGAGTTGGATTGAAGGGAACAATCTCCTACAGCATTCATTGTATAGTACTTCCCACAAAGTGCACATTTTTAGATTTTTTAGGGCAGCAATGACAGCCAGATAACACTGGTACACAATAATAAAACAAAGAGAAAAATTCAGTGTACTTTGGGAGCAAATACCTATATCATTCACTGTATCAAGACCATTCACAGCTGCATTAAAATAGTAAATCTGTCTTTCCCAAATTTAAAATCAATAATGGTAAGGTGATAGGAGGTTTCCTTGCCAAAAATTTACTCTCCCCCCAAAGAAGACAACACTCCACATGCTAGCAAAGGGGGCACTGCCAGTGATACACTGAGATGATGAGAAGCTATTCATATTAGTCTATACATTTAATCTAATGTTTTATGGACAAACAAATGCTGCACTTGCTTAAGGCAAAACTAAACAGTGAAATCTTATTTAAACAAAGGAGATGTTTACACAGGCAAAGCTATTTCAATTAAATTAGATTCCGGAGAATGCTGACTTAAAGACACAGACATTACTATCCTGATCCAAGGCAGCTATTTACATAGTTTTAGGAGAGTCCTCTCTTATTTTGGGAAATAAAGAGATGAAGGTAAGAGAAATTAGATGTACCTAGTTCATGATTAACATCATATTAATAGTAAATATCCCACCAACAGTAAAATACTTATCAAATGTACAAAATCTATTAGCAGATTTTAGAAA
>NW_005871288.1:501785-509667 GCF_000147115.1 Myotis lucifugus
TTTTTTCTTTCTAAATTTTTGCATTTCCTATTTTTATGTTCTCTTAATTTACAGAATGTCAAATAGTTTTAAAAACATATGGCTAAACCAATCTGTGGTCTTTTCATTTACATCCCAGGGAAATGGGTCGATGTTTCTGGATATCATGGTTAATGTGTTGGAATGGGCAAATTGGTCTTGAGCGCCCATGAGTCCATTAATTATACATCATAAAGCCTGAGTGCTGGTACAATAAACATATTTATATGTATGTATAAGTGTGTATAGCAGTGTGTTTACATGTACAAACATACATGTTCATAAATCTAGGGGAAATCTACTTCTATTTTTCCTGTTTCTCTGCAGAGCTGATTAAAACACTCTGCCTTTCTTTGAAGTGCATGAGACAAGCAGGTCATGATGAACACCACCCAGATAAAAACAGCATTAGTTCACAAGTCACAACTCTTGAGTTCTTTGAGGGAACGGCAAAGGAAAGGAGAAATGAATAATTATATCTAATCCAGAATCATGATGACGTTAGAAGTTGTAATGCGGAGTAACTATGGTGATTTTACTTGTGATTTTACATTACAGCTTGACTGGAAATAAATTCCAGACCAAAGGCTCACATACTAGAAGAGTTGGATGGATGGACCATATGTTTTTAACTTTGAAGTTTTCATGATGAAGTTGAAAGATCTCATAAAATTTATGAGAGCTCCCCACAATTTTTCATTGTATGACCCAGATGTGAAAATGTAAAAAATCATGCAAAGTGATTGCTTACATGAAGTAAATGAGAATTTGTATCATGAATTGGAAACTATTATTTATCTTGTTTTCATTTAGAGAAAAGGCAGGTGGGGAGACCGGGAATCTGGGACGATAAAAGGTTCTGCGACTACTTGAATGTGGTGAGCCAAGTGTTCAAGCCCTTAGTTCTCTGCTCAATCACTCCCTGGCCTGTCCTGTTTTCTTCGCCCCACCACTGCCTCAGTGCCGACCCTCACCAAATCACCTGAAATGTTATAAAAACCCCTTTATTCTCATCTAATTCTTCTTCAATTCATAGTTTATACTGTTACCAAAGTAAATTTTTAGAGAAATAAAACTGATCGTGTTATTTCTCTGCTTACATTACTTCAATGGCTTTGCACTGTGTAGAGGACAAAAGCTAACAAGCTTCTCTGCATGCCAGTCAACACCTCTGATGAGTCTGTTCCTGGCACACCCCACGGCCCCTTCCTATACTAAATGACTGACAATGTCCCACATTCGCCCTTGCTCTTAATGTTCTTTTTGCCCTTGCACTGCTCCTTCATCTCATCTACCCAGGAAATGCCTATTCATCCTTCGTCTAGCTCGAATGCTGCTCCTTCCTGTGAAGTCTCCCTATTCTTCCAGATGGGTTGCAGGCACTTCTTTCCTTTGCCTCTGCAGCTCTTGCCACATCCACAGGCCACCACCGTCCTATTGTGATTCTCTGTTTACACGTCTGCCTTTAAAATGGTCGACTCCTTGACAGCAAGAATCTGGAAATATTCCTTGTCACCATACTCTTGGTGCAGTGCACTCAAAAAAATACTCTTTTTTTTAGTGAAAATTCCATTACAACAATTATAACAATGTTCTGCCCACATTATTGTGCATTTCCCAAAGATTATTAATAGAGTGTAGGGAAAAAATTACAAGCTTTGATATCAGATGGACACAGGTTTAAATCCCAATTTTGTCCCACTTACTATGTGTAAATTTTGGGGAATCACCTAACTCTATCATGCTAGATTTCTCATTTTTAGAAGAGAAATGTACCCTTAAGGGGTACTATACCTCCTTATAGGATAATGTATGACATAAGATGTCCAATATACTGCCCAGAACGTAGCAGATGTCAATCAACAGCTGCCTATTTTTAAAGTTCTTCTTTGAACTTTAAAGTTCTTCTATGAAGTGAAAAGAACACCCTAAAACAATCCACTCTTTCTAACAGGGACCTCTATTGGGCCCTTCGGTGTTGATTTCTGCACTGAGTAGCACAAGGCTTCAGGGGCCGGGCATGCGAGGCTGGAAGCAGGTGCATGGAACAGGCAGAATATTCATTAGGAGAGGTGTGCAATTAGAAGAAAGCCAAGGGACCAGGCCAAAGACAGACCCTGTAGCTCAGGCCAAACTGAAGGATGTGGGCTTGGTTCTCAGTTTGAGCGGGCAAGCCACGATATTGTTCACAGGTACACACCTGACAGGGCTAAGGCCAAGGGATGGTCCATGTAAATGGGTGGTCCTGGTAGCCTGAGCCTGGGATGGACTCCCTGTGTCTCATATCTGTTATAGCAGTCCTCCTGGTAGATAAGGATCCATAGGCATATGCTCCTGCCTGTAGTGGGGCTGGCTTTGATAGCAGCTAGAGATCATGGCTCAGTTCTCCAGGCCATCTCGAAGTCCTTTACAGATATATAATATTCAACAACAAAAGGTTGTTTTAGGATACTGAGGAGAAATAACTGGACATTTTTACCAGCTTAGCATTAACATGAGGCAAATACACAGTCCTTTTTTACTGCTAATCCACTTTCTACTTGGCATGCTACCTCCCAGGCAAAGCTAATATGATTCTAAGTATAGGGGCCAAATGGATGGGTCTGACTCTGTGCATGAGACTTTCTCCTACTAAGTTGGAATCAATTTTAATTCCTTGTCATGTCCAGCTGTGACAGGATGGAAATATGATTTATAACAGTGTGTTCATTTATAAAATTACACTACAATTAAAACCTTATCATGATTAACATAAACTGTGGGGCTGTCATTTATGAGAGCAGGTGATGAGTTTGATTTTGAATGTATTTTAACTAAGGTGCCACTATAAAGCCACACGAGAGATTCAGGTAAAAATGAGCTCAGGAGAGAGAGTATGGGCTAGGAGTACGAACTGAGAAATCAGCGAACAAAGTGGGCAGCCAGGAGAGTTAAAACGAGCAGCTTAGGGGCAGAGGTGAGGACAGCAGAGTGGGGATTACCTGGAGATGAGAACTGTGAGGGTGGGAAAGGATAAAGAGGTGAGGGCATTTAAGGTACTCTCAGGGCACTACTGAAACAACTACGATTAGAGTGGTCATTTGTTAAGTGTGTATTATTTGTCAAACACTCTGATAACCATGTAATGTAAGTTACTGAATTTGAACCCATTACGCAGATGAATATATTGTGGCTCAGAGCAGTTAAAAAAAAAAACAAACGCCTGCCTAAATCCCCACTATACCCACTTACACAGGTCTGGTAAGTGGGTATAGTAGGGACTTAAATTCTGGGGAGCTTGACTCTGAAGTGCTTACTTTTAACCAGTATAGGTACTGCCTATAAAGTTAAGGATGCAAGGAAGGTTGTATGAAATTCCAGGAGGTCCTATATTAGACAGCAGATCCTATGGTAAATGTGCTACTAGGTAAAATGGAACTCTGAGAAGCTCTTCTGACAAGACAATGCTTAAAGCAAACACTAAGTTTGGATTAAGTAGAAACAGATGGATAACTCCTACTAAACACTTGATTCTGGTTTGAAGGTGGTTTCGTATACCAGAAAGAGACTTGGCCTAACAGCTTAGAGTATTGTGCCTTTAAATTAAATGTAAGATTTTAGGCAAATCACTTCACCATTGGTATTCATTTTTCTCATCTGAAAAATCAAGGAGTTTGATTAGGCTTGTGTTTATCTCCTGTAAGCTTTAATCTTTCATCACTAAAATGCCAATATAGTCATATTATATTGCTACTTATTTTTATAAAGTTCACTTTCTATCTTTCCAAGTGGACTGTAGTATCTCTGAAGTCAGAGGCAGGAAAACCTAAGTCAAAAAAGAAGGCAGCACATACCAAGCACAGAATCAGCTGCAGACAGAAAAGACCCTCTTGGGATCAGAGGAAGATGAGGTTTCTGCTGCTGGGTGTGTGGGCCTCCGAGGAAAGAGAGGCTTCAGCTAGTCCCCGAAGACCTCACACACAGCATCAGTGGAGAGAGAGAGAAGCTTTGGGGTGAAGAGGATGGACGTTGATAGCATTCATATTACAGGGTCTCAATCATCTCAGTAAGTGGGAGGTGATGTTTCTTGCTGGGAGAAGGTGTACTGGAAAGGAGAGGAAAAAGTTTGGAAAAGTACTGGGGGGGGATTAATTAAAAACTAGCACAACAGTGAGTTTTAAAAGCATGACTTTGAAGCAATAATTATAGAAATAATTAGAAACAATTAGAAATTAGAGAAGCAACTAGCAATGTTTTATTTTTTTCTAGCAATAGTGATTACGATTAATTTGGGTGTTGAAGCAGAGGCTTCAGATGTTGACAGAGAATCCAGAGAGTTGACAGATCTGAACCTACTGGTGACATCACTGTAGAAAAGGTCAACTCTAGGGCCAATGCTTTTAGGATGGCAAGTGAATAGGGACTGAACTAATGGGTGAGGAAAGCATAAGAGGTTCCAGGTCCAATGAGTAACAGAAATGTTCAGTTAAGCTGATTGGTACAGAACTTGTGGTTAGAGAGGAGAGTCAGAGGGTGATACCATGAAGGTGGTGCCTAAAGTGGTCAGAATACGGTAATTATTAGAGTGGAACGGTCTGGGATGCATGCAATTATGAAGTAGAAAAGGGATATGTTGAAGCCACTATGATGACTGCAAGAGAAGAGATGGAGCTGAAGACTATGAATGGGTGTTTGAGAAAGGTGAGGAAAAAGATCTACACTTTAGACCAGGGGTGGGCAAACTTTTTGACTCGAGGGCCACAATGGGTTCTTAAACTGGACCGGAGGGCCGGAACAAAAGCATGGATGGAGTGTTTGTGTGAACTAATATAAATTCAAAGTAAACATCATTACATAAAAGGGTACGGTCTTTTTTTTTTTTTTAGTTTTATTCATTTCAAACCGGCCGGATCCAGCCCGCGGGCCGTAGTTTGCCCACGGCTGATCTAGAACATACTTGAAATAGAAATTTTGCAGACATTGACAGTAAAACATAAATGGATGAAAGAAGCAGAAATCTGAAAAGAAAGATGTGGATGGAGGGATGGGAGGAGGCAGATCTTAATTATTGGAAAAATAAAAAGAATTAGCCAACTCAGGAGTTTCAGAGGAAATGAAGAAATGGGGTAGTGTATGTGTCTGCCTGTGTCTGACTGAGAGGCAAGAGAGGGAAGAGTGGGAAAGGAAGGAGGGATGGATGAGGAGAGAGGGAGAGACCAAAAACAAAGAGAGGTACACAAACTATACACATCCCAGACCTCATTCTCATATGGATAAAATGATAAAGTTATGATTTCATCTTGGTTTTCCAATTCATATCTGTGCTCATTACCCTATATTCTACTACTTCTGAATGATCTATACTAATAAAAGGGTAATATGCTAATTAGACCAGACATCTTCCGGACGTCCTTCCAGACAAAGCCATGGTGGCAGGGGCTGAGGCAGAGGCTGTTAGGGGTGATCAGGCCAGACGGGGGGAGCAATTAGGTGTGATCAGGCTGGCAGGCAGAGGTGGTTAGGTGTGATCAGGCCAGCAGGGGAGCAGTTAGGGGCATCAGGCTGGCAGGCAGAGGTGGTTAGGGGTGATCAGGCAGGCAGGCAGGCAGGCAGGCGAGTGGTTAGGAGCCAGCAGTCCCGGATTGCGAGAGGGGTCCTGGATTGGAGTGGGCACAGGCCATGCTGAGGAACCCTCCCCACCCCCCGTGCACGAATTTCGTGTACCGGGCCTCTAGTCTATATATATATATATAAAAGCCTAAGTGACCGGACAACCAGATGACCAGATGACAGGATGACCAGCTGATAGCTATGATGCACACTGACCACCAGGGGGCAGACACTCAATGCAGGAGCTGCCCCCTAGTGGTCAGTGTGCTCCCACAGCAGGAGCACAGCTCAGCTGACAGACGGGTGCCAGACACTGGGCTGACAGCTGGTGAGCGCAGCTGCAGAGATAGGTGCAGCGGGGCTGGAATGAACAGGAGCAGCGCAGCACCCAGCCCAGGCTCGGGCTCCTCCCCGGTCACCTGCCACTTTGCACACTACTTTGTGCTGTGCAGGATTGATGCGGACAGCAGACTGGAGCCCGATGAGCTGGCGGGTAAGGCCGGGCTGCAGCAGCGCAGAGGTCCACTGATCCCCACAGGCCAGGCCAAAGGACCCCACTGGTGCATGAATCCATGCACCGGACCTCTAGTTTACATATACCCTTCAAGAAGGGTTTAAAGTGGTTTATCTGTCCTCTTCCCTTACATAACAGAAGAATACAAACTCCAGATAAATTATCATACATTTAATTGATCATAGTGTCTGAACTAATTTTGTCAACACAAGTTTTGAAAAACAAAATTTTAAATTAATTGAATCTATTATTTGGTTATAACTACATCTTAATATTTGATATACAGGCATTAAATATATTTTCAAACAAAATTGAATTCTGGATTTAAATAATCCAAGGGTAAAACAGAAACTTTGAGCACTGTGACCACCAAATTAAGATAACTTCATTGCAGGGAAATAGAATTGCTGGCTTAGGCCACACGAAGGAAAGCTAAGTCATTTACTGTACATCAAGAATTATGTTATCAGGTGGATAAAAAGATGTAGGTCTAAGGTCCATTATTAAAATTTTCTAAACTTCCGTTTAAAAAGTCTGTGAATGATGATGTAATGTACAACATGGGGAATATAGTCAATAATATTGTAATAATTTTGTTCAATGCCAAAAGGTTACTAGAACTGTATTGGGGATCACTTCATAAGGTATATGGATGTTGAGTAACTATGTTCTATACCTGAAAATAATATATGTCAACTATACTTTAATAAAAAAAACCCAAAACAAAAAATCCCACCACAAGAAGAAATAGTCTGTGAACTTAGTCCTTACTGTCTTCAGGACTGGCTGCAGGTGTCTTGGTGAAGTGGCATGGAGGAGGCTCCAGCCTCTCTACCCCCTCAGCATTCTGATGACTTGCACCCTCTCTTCCTCCCTCTCAAGGAACCTGTTCTCCTTTTCCTCACATCCCCCAAGAGCCATCCTAAAGTATGGAATGATAGTGTAGGGGTTACAACGATCACGTGAAAATAAGATAATGACAAAAGTTGAAATGACTAGATAATGGTGCTACTTCTGTTCAAATTAAGCGACATAAAGATAATATACTATCAGAGTTTAAGGGGCAGATTTATTTAGTCTATAATGATAAAAAAGGATTTTAATTTATTTATAAAAACAGATTGTTATATATAGAATGTCTTGAGAGAGCAACATACTATAGAAAGATCATAAAAACAATGAAAGTCTGAGAAATTCACGGCCAAGAGGAGCCAAGAAGACATAACAACTGAATGTAAGGTGGTATCTTAAATGAGACCCTAGAACAGAAAAAGAACATTAAGTAAACTGGAGAATTCTGAATGAATATGGACTCTAGTTAATAATAATCAATATCAGTTCATTAATTATGACAAAAGTACCATGTTAACATAAGTTAGTAATAGAGGAAAACTGGGTATGAATATCTGGGAACTCTGTTCTATCTTTGCATCTTTTCTGTAAATTTAAAATTATAAAATAGAAAGTTTAGAAAAAAAAAAACAACTATGGAAATTCATCCCAGGCAGCCTGTTAAAACATTAGTTGTTAGACATCTGCTAGGAAATAAATGCACTACTTAGTTGAAGAGCTCCCAGCAGTTTTACGATGATGGGAAAACCGGAAAAAAGCTTTCTTGATAGAAAGGCACACTCCTTCAAGGTTCAGGTCAGTGGTAAATAATGACCCAATATTTTTGTCATAATAAATGCTATAAATATGTTCATAAGAATCTTTTCATAGCACAGTGTCACAGTACTTTCTCTGACTTTACCCCAGAAG
>NW_005871288.1:509809-513398 GCF_000147115.1 Myotis lucifugus
AGTAAAAGCGCTTCAAGCGCGCTAGCAAGCCTACAAGTTAATCAAAATGCTAATGCAGTACAAATTAAAGTTGTGATTAACATTTCACAGTAGCTGCTTAAGTGAACTGATCACACAAATGGGTTAAGCATTACTCATTTCCTACAGCCCCAACCGGGAAAAGGGTTGTTATGTGGGTATGAGGAGAGGAGCTGGGGGTAGAAGTATCCTTCATAATAGCATCATATCGTCAATAAACCATCACCAATTGTCTTACAAAAACTTACAGGTAGAGTCACCGTGCAGGAAATAGCCTTCCAAATTATATTACAGTCCTTGAAGGGAGATTGTCTATAAATCCATAAAAGTAAAGGTGTTTAATACCTCAAACTTCACACATTTATGTTAGTTTTGGAAATGCTAAATGCATCAGCTCCATGTTGCTTCTGAAATGGGGAATGGTGCTTTGTTTTAGGTGTTCTGCTGTAGAATTAAAACATAGCTTTGATACTAGAAGATGATTCTGCACTCTACTGTGGACCTTTGCAGTTGGAAGAATAATCACTCAGGATTAAGTTCATTTAGAATTACTTGTTTTTAAATAGTCACCCATTAATAAAACTTCATCAGGCTCCTATGCCAAGACATGAGCTCCTGGCAGCCTGTCCAGGACTGCAGCCTGAATTAGACTTCCCCGCCTCTATGAATTTGATAAGGTCACACTAATGTTTACAACAGACTACATGTGTTGGTAGACAATTCAGACTTGGCAGATAATCTTTAAAACATTATGAGAATCTACACATAATAAATTGCCCTTTTCAATCTTCTCCTAAAAAAGAACTAGATAGGAAAAAGTGAACTATTTATTCATCCCATTCACCCATGACATATCGAGAGATACTATGTGCCAAGAATTATGCCCAAGTCACCTTAACAGTCAGTGACATTATAAATAGTTATTGATAAGGTTCCAGCATACCTTGCATGGTACAAAATCCTCCAAATGTATGCTCATAGTATTAATATTCCTTGAAACATACTTATAAAAGAGATATATCTAAAAACTTAATAGTGTAATTTTCATTTTAGGATAATTTAAAGACTTGAGTTGCAATTATTAACTCTTCAAATTGTGGTCTACTAACTATGTATAATCCAATTTTGGAAGTCTAAAAATTATTTACTTATAACCCATCTATCTTTTCTTCAAAATAATTTGAAGAAGCTTTCTGAAGCTTATTGTGCTATGCTCTCCATGTAAAGGTAGTCTGTTCATTTAGTCTAACTATAAGCATTTAAAAATATGACAGGATTCTACTAAGAACACATAGAACATTTTATCTACCATTTGCTGTATCAAAACATTTCTTAACAAGAATTAGACTAAGGACTTGACTAAGTACTCCTTTTGTGAAGCTCTATAATACCTGGACTATTTTCACTGGTAACTGTATTTGACTCTATGATTCTAAAACTTGTTCATTTACTTGACACTGACATTCTTCAATACACTGACAACCCACAGAGCCTGGGCTTAGTGCACCCATAGGTAAATATTCCTCAAAGGTTACATTAGCCTTGCTCCATGGCAGCTCTATCTCCTGGCATTATCAAATATTTCTATGCGTTTAATCTACTACAAATGGGAATCATTTATTAATGGGAATATAGACCCAGGCATAGTCATAGTATTTTTCAGTTAAAAGAATTAGGCCAATAAGAAATATTCATATAATATTTTTTTTGCTTCCCTTATCATATTTTTCTTATTCTCAGATCCTAAAATGTACATGCATACATATCTTATTAATTAACATACTTTTAAAACTAGGTTGAAGATGCAATGTTTTTTTCAGAATAGTAGTGGGTTCTAGAAAATTATAGTACTAGTTATTTTACATGTAATACACTTTTAAAGTTTATTAAGATATTGTTATAAAGATAAAAATGTCAGGTTATTGTTTTGAAGTTTGGGCTAAACAATAACTCCACCAACAACCTTTTAGGATTTGATTTTGAAAATTTAAGAAGGTTCTCTAAATGGAGAAAAGTATACAAATTGCCTTTATTTATGCAGCTTATTAAAGTTATTTTTTGAATAGCACTTTTTATGACAATTGATCAAGCCTTTTAGAACATATTAACATTAATTTGAGTAGTAGATGAACTACATATTATTTCATCTGTGAAAGAGAAGAGTGAAACTCAGTAGTTCAAAAAGACTTGGGCATTACAGAATATTCATAATATCCTATCTAATAATAGACAAACATGGTAATTAACCATACCTCCGCTACGCTTCCCATTGGCTAATCAGGGTGATATGCAAATTAACTGCCAACCAAGATGGCGGCCGGCAGCCAGTCAGCTGAAGCGAACATGAGGTTTGCTTGCTCCAGTGATGGAGAAGCCAAGGTTCCCCGCCTGCCGCGGCCCAGCTCTGAGCTCCAGTCTAAGCAACAATGTTGCAATTATAGAAGCTAAACAAACCCCAGATACATGCTTTCAGCCAGCAGCCTCGGAGCTGGAGCCGCAACAAAGTTTCAATTACAGAAGGTAAATAAATCCCAGAATGAAAAAAAAAAAGAAAAAAAGGAGAGACTGGGAGCTTCAGTTGCAGGCTTGGCCTGCCTGAAAACAGCCCTCAGCCCCTCATCCCGACTGGCCAGGCACCCCAGTGGGGAACCCCACCTGAAGGGGGTGCGGGCAACCTGAAAACAGCCCTCAGCCCCTCATCCAGGCTGGCCAGGCACCCCAATGGGGACCCACACCCTGAAGGGGGTGCAGGCAGCCTGAAAACAGCCCTCAGCCCCTCATCCAGACTGGCCAGGCACCCCAGTGGGGACCCCCACCCTGAAGGGGGTGCGGGCAGCCTGAAAACAGCCATCAGCCCCTCATCCAGGCTGGCCAGGCACCCCAGTGGGGACCCCCACCCTAAAGAGGGTGCGGGCAGCCTGAAAACAGCCCTCAGCCCCTCACCCAGGCTGGCCAGGCACCCAAGCGGGACCCCCACCCTGATCCGGGACACCCTTCAGGGCAAACCAGCCGGCCCCCACCCATGCACCAGGCCTCTATTCTATATAGTAAAAGGGTAATATGCAAATTGACCCTAACAGCAGAACGACTGGGAATGACTGGTCACTATGACACACACTGACCACCAGGGGGCAGACGCTCAATGCAGGAGCTGCCCTCTGGTGGACAGTGAGCTCCCACATGGAGGAGCTCTGCTCAGCCACAAGCCAGGCTGATGGCTGCCAGTACAGCGGTGGTGGTGGGAGCCTCTCCTGCCTCCTCAGCAGCACTAAGGATGTCCGACTGCAGCTTAGGTCTGCTCCCCGCTGGCAAGTGGACATCCCCCAAGGATTCCCAGGCTGCCAGAGGGATGTCTGATTGCCAGCTTAGGCCCAATCCCTGGGGAGCAGGCCTAAGCCAGCAGGCGGTCATTCCCCGAGGGGTCCCAGACTGCGAGAGGGCACAGCCCGGGCTGAGGGAACTTTCCCCCCCCCCCCCCCCCCCCCCGAGTGCACAAATTTTTGTCCACTGGGCCTCTAGTATATATATATATGGCTAAGTGTCTGACCGGTAGCTATGATGCGTATTGACC